>NC_089506.1:148743134-149020634 GCF_036850995.1 Saccopteryx leptura
ATGAACAAACATGAAAAACTATATATCTGTTAATTGTTTAGGGAGTGCTTAAAATAATGTATTTTACAGCAGCTTTTAGTAATTCTTTAAAAACATTTTTTAAAATATAGTGTTGTTTTATATAATGTAGTAGTCTCTGATTAATATCATAACCTTTTGTGGACTTAAACTTGCAAATGATAAAATATACTTGAAAGATTTTTGTACTTCTTTTTGAGTAAATATTAACTTCACAAATTATTCAAATTAACTTTTTTGTTGTTAGCTATCTAGAACCATTTATTGGCATTCTTTTAATGATGATTGAATATTTTGTTTTAAACAACTGAGAATAATATAAACAATCAGGATTATTTTACCATTATTTAGAAACAACAGGAGAAATCAATGGGAGTGTCGAAAAAGCAGCTGAATTGGAAAGATATATAAATGAAATTAAAATATTTTTAGTATTATTAAAATATTCTAGTATATCATGATATCTTTTTTTAATTTTTAATTCTTTAGTTATATGATTTCGAGCATGTTTTATATGTTTATTTTTCATCTGTATATCTTCTTTGGTGAGGTATTTTTTAGAACTTTTTCAACTTTTTAATTGTATTTTTGTGTTGTTTTAGTTTTCTTTATGTATTTTAGATACAAGTGCTATATCAGATATGTTTTGCAACTATATTTTCCATTCTGTTTCTTGTGTTTTTATTTTGCTAACATTGCTTTTCAGAGTAATTTTGTTTTATTAATGAAGTCCAAGTTATTGATTTATTTTTTCATAGCTCATACTCTTGGTGTTGTTATCTACAACTCATCACCAAACCCATGGTTACCTACATTTTCTCTTATGTTATCTTTTACAAATTTATTGTTTTCAGCATTTTATATTTAGATATATATTCCATTTTGAGTTATTTTGTGCAAGGTATTAAGATTTATAGCTAGATTGATCTATTTTTTCTTTGCTGTGGATGTCCACTTTTTCCAGCACCACTGGTTGAAAAAAATGTAATTTCTTCTAAGGATTGTCTTTGTTTCTTGAAAAAGATCAGTGACTGCAGTGTATGATCAATTTCTGGACTCTTTATTCTGTCCCATTAACCAATATTTTTTTTGCTGTTTTTCTTAAATAAAAATTTATTGTTGAGTCTTCCTATCCTTCAACATGAAATACTTTTTAACTTATATTTTTCTTGTTTTCCTTCATCAGGGTTTTGTAGTTTTTCTCATATAAATCTTCAACATATTCTGTTATATTTAGAACTAATTTTTATTTTATTTTATAGTGTTAATGTAAATAATGTGTTTTTAATTTCACTGCTGATATAGAAGAAAGCAATTGACTTTTATATATTAACCTTGATCTTGCAACTTGAAATACTTACTTATTAATTCCAGGGTGTTTTTCTTTACTTTTTCTCAATTGTTTGGAATTTTTGGCATGGACAATATTACCTGTAGAGGGAAAAAAACATTTTTATTTCTTCCTTCTCAGTTTTTGTTATTATTAATTTCTTTTTCTTGTCTTATTGCATTATCTAGGACTTGCTGTGTAATGTTCAAAGTCTGTAATGAAAACAGAAAATCATCTTTTATCTCATCATTAAGTATGATATTATATATAAGTTTGTGTAGATGTCATTTATCAAGTTGGGGAAGTTCCTCTATATATATACCTGATTTACTAACAGTCTTTGTTTTTAATCATATATGGGTATATGGATGTTGGATTTTGTCAATATTTTAAAAATATTTTATTTATTCATTTTAGAGAAGAGAGAGAAAGAAAGAAGAGGAAAAGAAGAGGAGGCAGAGCTGGAAGCATCAACTCTAATATATGCCTTAACCAGGCAAGCCCAGGGTTTTGAATTGGCAACCTCAGCATTCCAAGTTGATGCTTTATCCACTGCGCCACCACAGGCTAGGTGGATTTTGTCAAAAAAATTTTTTACACTCATTGATATAATCATATAATTTTTCTTCCTTAGCTTTTTGATGTGGGAAATTACATTATTCATTTTCCAATGTTGAACCATCCTTGAATACCTGAAATAAATCTTACTTGTCCATGGTGTCGATTCTTTACATCATTAGATTCCATTTATTAACATTTTGTTGAGGATTTTCACATCTATGTTCATGAGAGATGTGAGTTTTAAATTTATCCTCTCTTAGAATGTCATTATTTGGTTTTGGTAATATGATGTTTGACCACATAAAATGCGTTAGAAAATTTTGCTTCTGCTTTTATTATCTGGAAGATATGGTAGAGAATTGTTCTCATTTTTTCCTTAAGTATTATGTAGAATTCAACAGTGAATCTATATTAGCCTGTTCTTTTTTCATTTTGGAAGGTTATTAATTTTTTATACAATTTACTCGATAGAGATATCTGTGAGTTTTAGAAGATTATATCTTTTAAAGAATTTGTTCATTTCATCTAAGTTATAAAACTTAGAGTCACAGTCTTTTTTCCCAGGTTTATTGGAATATATTTGACAAAATTTAAACAGTGTGGAATGTGATGACTTGATATAAATACACATTATAAAATGATTAGCACAATAATTAATACCTTTATCACCTCAAATAGTTTTTTTTTGGTAAAAATGCATGATATCTACTTTTTAAGCAATTTTAAGTATAAAATACATATTATTAACTGTAATCACCATGCTGTATATACTCAATCCTCAGAATTTACTGATCTCACAACTGAAAGCTTATACATTTTGACCAACATTTACCCATTTTTCACACATTCTCAGCCCCTAACAAACATCATGCTACTCTTTGTTTCCTAGTTTATTTGCTTGCTTTTAATATTCACAGATAGGTGACACTGCACAAATTTTCTTTGTCTTATTTTACTTAGCATAATGTCCTCCAGGTTTATTGATGTTGTCACAAATGCCAGAATTGCCTTCTTCTTCCAAGGCTGAATAATATTTCACAGTGTGTTTATAAATGTGCATTTACATTTGAATGTAAATATAAATACATAGCATATTTTCTTATTTTCTTTATTTCTGTCAACAAAGACTTAAGTTGTTTACATATTTTGGCTATTTTGAATAATGCTGCAATGACATAGTAGTATAGATACCTTTTCCAGATAGTGATATCATTCCTTTTGAGTATGTACACAGAAGTAATATTGCTGGATCATGTGGTAGTTCTATTTTTAAGTTTTTGAGAAAACACCATACTATTTTCTATAATGGATGTACTGATTTACATTCTCACCAAAGTGTACAAGGGTTCTTTCTTCTCTGCCTCCCTGTCAACATTTGTTATCCCTTATCTCTCTAGACATCATAACAGGCATAAAGTGACATCTCATTGTGGTTTTGAGTTACATTTTCTTGATGATTAGTGATGTTGAGCAGCTTTTTAGATACCTGTCAGCCATTTGTCTATTATTTTGGTAGGATGTTGACTCAGATCTTTTCTCCATTTTTTAATTGGGTTCATTGGTAGTTTTGGTTGGTTTTTTTTTGCTATTAAATTGTATGAGTTTCATGTGTATATAGGATATTAACCCCTTATCTGATGTATCATTTTCAAATACTTTTTCTCATTCTTTTTCACTTTGTAATTTTCTTTTTCTGTACAGAAACTTTTTAGTTTGAAGTATTTCCATGTGTCTACTTTTGATTATTTTTGTGCTGTGCTTTTGGAGTCATATCCAAAAAATCATTGCTCAGAGCAACATTGGAAAGCTTTTTATTCCTATATTTTCTTCTAATTGCTTTATGTTGTTATCTTACATATACTGTATCAGGAGTGGATGGGGGTTTATTTGTTTCCTTTTTTGTAACTTTGTCAAAAATCAATGAACCATTAATTTGTAGATTCATTTTGGGGCTCTCTATTTTATTTCTTTGATTTCTGTGTTTTTATGCCAATACCATACTGCTTTGATTACTATAGCTTTAGAACATAAAGTTAATCCTTGAACAATATAGAGGTTATGGGCACTGATCACTTGTACAGGCAAAAGTTTATGTATAACTTAATTCTGTCCTCTGCATACATGGATTCCCAACAGACAGTTGACCCTTGATCAGCCCAGATTTGAACTGCACAGGTCAATTGGAAAACTCTGTGTATAAGTGAACCTGTGCAGTTCAAACCCTCATTACTCTAGGGTCAACTGTAGTTGAAATCAGATGAAGTGATTCATCATTGATTCAAATTCATTTCTTTCTTTCTTTTTCTTTTTTTTCATATTTTTCTGAAGTGAGAAGTGGGAAGGCAGAGAGACAGACTCCCGCATGTGCCCAACCGGTATCCACCTGGCATGCCCATTAGGGGGTGATGCTCTGCCTATCTGGGGCATTGCTCCATTGTAGTGGGAGCCATTCTAGTACAAGAGGTAGAGTCCATGGAGCCATCCTCAGCACCTGGGGCTAACTTTGCTCCAATGGAGCCTTGGCTGTGGGAGGGGAAGATCGAGACAGAGAGAAAGGAGAGGGAAAGGGGTGGAGAAGCAAATAGGTGCTTCTCCTGTGTGTCTTGACCAGGAATCGAACCCAGGACATCCACATCCCAGGCTGATGCTCTACCAATTAGCCAACAGGCCAGGGTTTTTCCCCCCCTTTTTTAATGAAGAAATTCAGGTTCAAGGCTGCATAATTTTACTAAAAGCTGTAGTACATGCACTGTTTTAACATGCTATTACACATAGTATTATCTTCATTTTACAGATGTGAAAACTAAACCACACTAACTTAATTTACCCAGGGTCGTATAATTGACAAGTGGTGAATCAGAAAATTTAACCCATGAAATCTCTAATTGTTCTGTGCTCTAACCAGTATACAGTATTTCATATTTAAATTTTTTATTCAAATGCTTTTTCTCTGGTACCCAACTGTATCTTATATCTCAGCTCATCAGGAATTTAGAAAAATAGAAAAAAAGTAGTGTTTTTGAATGGGGTGTTGATTACATGTTTCCTGGCCTTCTATCTGGGAAACATAATCATTATTTGTAAAACTCAGGTGAGTAGCACCCAGCCCAGGAAAACATATGACAATTTCTAAAATGAATCTTTACCTAAGGTCATTATGTAGCTGACAATTCAGAGTTGGCCAGATCTCTTAATTACATTGCATTCCTTAGTGTTGCTGTGTCAGTGGAGATAGTTATAATTCATTACTTTTGATAGGAAGAGTCAATTTCTGATTTGGGTTCTCGCTGACAATGGCTTAAGCATTGCTCCTGGCATTTTCACACTGTTATGAAAGCTGCCTCTCCACTGCTTTACAATAACCAGTAACTCAGGAATTTCTCTTCAACAGTCTCACATCTAATAGTACATGAGCTTGAATCAATTGTCAATTTATTTATACCTATTCTGTATGAAATGATCAAGCAGAAGAAGCACATACTTTAAAGAAAAGAAAATAACGAAAGAAAAACATATTCTTTTTATTTTTTTGTGGTTGAGGAAATTTTAATATTTATACATTTAAATGTCAATTGCATTAGTATTTGGTTTTTTACATCATGAATCTATTAATATTTGATTTTTTTGCAAAGGAATTTTAGCATCTTAAAAGGGCATTATGGAAAATAGTGTCATGGCAAGTATTTGACCAAATTTCAGTCAAAATCCAGAAATTTATATTTTACTTTATTGTTAAGCCATATCACTGATTTTTATTAGATATTTTAAAAATATTGACAAGAACACTGAAACTTCAGTTCCTAGTATCACCATTCATAAACACCTGAATTTCCAGATTGAAGCCAATGTTAACAAAGGGAATTTTATTTGTTTTTCTGTTCTTACAATACCCTCCCTCCTTTAAAAAACAATATTTTCATTGATTTTTTTTAATAAAAGAAGTTGGATGAGTACTTGCTCTATTTCAGTTAAAATAAAATGTCTAACACTTTTATTCCTTTTCTTTGGTGTTTTTAATGTTTCTGAATTTAAATTAACAAGATTTAACTACATAGCTCTAAATAGATAACCAAGGATATGAGCAAAATGAAAGTATGAAGGATGTCACATTCTTAGGCCAGTGGCTTATCTACTAGAGTATGTTGAGTCCCTGGTGTGGCACAAAAACACTTGACTTTACTCTTATTTCAGAAAGAAATACCTCTGTATAAATGGTCCATGTAGCAATTTGATCACTTACAATTGAGGGGCCACTTTAAACCAGGTAATACACCCAAGAGAGTCATGGTTTGCACAAAAAAAATCACAATAGGCTTGTGCAGTAGTTTCAGGCACCAGAGGGAACAACTTCTTCTTAGAGAAAAGCTTTAAAATGAAGTAGCATGTTCTACACAGAACAAAATGTTTTCTTAGAATGAACAAGTTGGTTTTTCTGAAAGTAAACATAGTCTCTCTAAAATTATTATGGCTAACTGTCCTATTTCCACTTCTTTTTCTCTTAATTACTTTTTCTTCATCATGTAATGACATCATAGGAAGTATTTCAGTAATTTGAAAATATAAAACTTTATTCATTGGGTTAAACTATATTGTATTTTTTTTAAAAAAAAAATATGTAGTTCTGTAGAGATTATGATAGGCTAAGCAAGAAATACAGGAGCATTCTGCCTCTATAAGTGTGTGTATGTGAAAATGATAGTTGGGCCAAACCAAGTAAGATAGCAGAGGAATTAAATACTGCAGCCCCAGTATCTTGAAATAAATTGTAATCCATAGAAGTCTATAGCCAAAGGTGAAGAAGAGTAAGTGGGAATATTTATGGGAGTCCCTGTAATGACCAGGTGTCAGTAGCAAGGTTTTCTGTATAAAAGTGCTCAGAACATAGACAAATAAAATTAAATATAAATCTTATGTAATTGGACCACATTAGGAGATTCCAGTTCTTATTTCATGCAGATATTTTTTCATTTGTTGAAAATCAGATTTGGATATTAATCTCAACAGTTGCACTCTTGATAGAAATGTCAATTTGAATAAGTTATTCACTAACCCAAGCCTTGGGTTCTTTATCCGTAAAAATGAGTAGGTACAAACTTTTCAGGCTTGTGAAGTATCAAATAAAAAGTACAGATGAAATACATATGTATGGGCCCACAAACACAAAGGAACTTGGTTAATGCTTTATTTCTTTCTTTATTTTTTCTCCCATTCTACTTATATAAATGGTAGTCTATCACTGATAACCAAATGAAGGTAGATAGTTATGCTATGGAAAACCTCTTCAGTAAATTAACTTTTTAAAAGATAGGATCAGAGTGGCACACAATTTTGGGGTTTATCATATAGCAAGACTCTACCTCTTTGTTGATTATGGAATTTCAAATTTCCCTCTCTCATCACAGGCAATTCTCAACATCCCATCATTTTCATATCAAAATTATGTCTTTCATTGGTGTGCCTGTAGGGAATGTTACTTTGCAAAATAATCTGAGGTTGTATTTAGAGTGTCACGATTGATCACAATATTTTATGTATGTTAACATTGATACTTTTTCTTCTCTGGAATCCAGGTGTGTCTAACAATCAATGGTGTGTCACAGTCTAACTGGCATATGTATTTTCCTTTTTAATAAAACATAAAATAATGGTGTATCTAATAATTCATGGCATTCTGCAGTCAATGAATCATTGTAGCAGTGTCTGCCATAGGCATAGAAGAGACAATGTAGACCAGCCATCTAATTTTATCCAATACTTGAAAGAAACATTCCTTAGCTCTTTAAAATATTTGCTGAAGCCATAGGTTTACTATAAAGAAGCATGGTTATATTTTTAACCTGCAGATACTTTATGTGTGTATGTATTTAATTTTATAAACTATAAATGATTAAAGAATACATTCATAACATATATTCCAAAAAAAAGTACTTAAGTATGATCCTGCTAAGTTAAATTAAGTAAATTATTTTAAAGAATCATTTAACCATGGCCAGAGTTATAATGTGTATATATATAATATTACATATAATTATATATATATTTTATAATATTTACCTCTGACTATATACACATTGATGTCAAGACATTGTTTTATTGTCTAAAAAAGAAAAACCTGTCTTAAAATCAAAGATACCTTAAATTTGATGGATATTTTTTTATCAGTGGTACCAAAAATAATTGTACTTTTTAAAATGAATAAAATTTTAGATTTAATGTAATGTAATTAAAAAAATAGATGTAAAGATAGATAAATATTAGAGAGATGGATAAAGAGAGAAAGAGAGATAGATTTTGCCTACAAAAGTGCCTGTTACCCTACTCTATTTTCCACATGAAATAAATTACCTTCTGGAGATTACATTGCAGAAAAACATATTAAAACCAAAAATTACCTTTAAAAGCAGCTTAATTACATTAAATTTTTATCTAATGTACAAAAGACTCAGTTAATATTTTGAAGTCACCCTTTTAATTCTAAAAGCATGACTAAACTCTTAATACCATGTTGTGAATGAAAGCATAGAGTAAAAGAACGCAGATGGTGATTATAGTCTGAGTTATAACTTTATTAGACATTAACATTATTTACTTTGCACAGAAACTGAGGTTAAGTTAAGACATTAATTACTTTTTTTCTGGTGTTAAGAAACATTACTTTGGGAAGAAAATTATATAAATTCTTTTAACAATGGTTATGAATAAATACTTGATTTCATTGCAAATGAATTCATGAATATAGTTATAATTTTATGAAAATATGCCAAATTTCAAAATAAAACTAAAAAACATTAATCAAGAAGTTGTGGCATTTTATCTGTTATAATTCATCAAGTTGAGAATACATTGTAATGTTAAATAATTAGTTATGTGAGTAAAGATAAAACTATGCTAATATTTATCTTTTCTTAATATTTAAAAAGTTGAAAAGCTATTAAAAAGGCTCAAGCTTTTAAGTGGTGGTTTGAGTAGATATATTACAGTCATCCATACAATAGAGAATAGAAATTATGCTGATGTTGAAAAGGAGAATACTTTTATGTCCCACCTACGTATGGAATAATGCAGTTCCTGGTTTTTTCTGATTTACTTATTTCACTCATTATACTGTTATCAAGATCCCACCATTTTGCTGTAAATGATACGATGTCATCATTTCTTATGGCTGAGTAGTATTCCATAGTGTATATGTGCCACATCTTCTTTATCCAGTCATCTATTGACGGGCTTTTTGGTTGTTTCCATGTCCTGGCCACTGTGAACAATGCTGCAATGAACATGGGGCTGCATGTGTCTTTAGGTATCAATGTTTCTGAGTTTTGGGGGTATATACCCAGTAGAGGGATTGCTGAGTCATAATGTAGTTCTATTTGCAGTTTTTTGAGGAACCACCATACTTTCTTCCATAATGGTTGTACTACTTTACATTCCCACCAACAGTGGATGAGGGTTCCTTTTTCTCCACAGCCTCTCCAACTAAGAGACATTGATAAGAGTGTGGTGGTTACAGGGGGAGGGGGGAAAGGTAGAGGAAAAGGGGGAGGGGGAGGGGCACAAAGAAAACTAGATAGAAGGTGACAGAGGACAATCTGACTTTGGGTGATGGGTATGCAACATAATTGAACGACAAGATAACCTGGACTTGTTATCTTTGAATATATGTATCCTAATTTATTAATATTGCCCCATTAAAAATAGTTGTTAATTAAAAAAAAAAGAAAAGGAGAATACTAGAAACAAATCAACCCATCTATAAACATGAAAATTAGTCAATTTCTGTTAAATAATGTTACTAATACTACTACATAGTTACCCATGTTTTGCAAATGTTTTTAAAATTTTGTACACTTCTGATTTTTCTTTAGCAAACATACTTAGTTTTGTATGAATAAAAATGTAGGAAATCAATTTAAATATAAAATACATCATAGTCAATAAACTTAATAAAGGCAGCTAGAAAATATGAACAGAAATTTAAAGACAAACAATTTTGTCCTCTCACACATGTTCTTCTTTAGCTTATGTAAAGAAAGCAGAAGTGCATCACTGACTGATGATTAATTGAGTGTTTAACTTTAGGCAGGCAAAGGGATGTTGAAACCAGCACATTAGAAATAGCTCTCTCCACATGTAGACATTATTTGGACAAACTGCAGAACTTTTCTGACCTCTCTCTCTTTTCCTTAAATGATGACTCAGTTCAACTTTGGAGCCTTCTCTTGCTTATATTGAAAGTCACCCTCAAAGGAAGTTATCTCAGATTGTCTTGTTAGTATTTGAAATGGCAACAGTGATTTCACCTGCTAAGGGCCATCTTCTGACCTTAGATGCGCATTGAATTTATCTTCCGATAAATCTCTTGGCATCAGGTTTTAATTTGATATCATAGAAATGAATTTCATACTCAATACTAAGATAGACAGTGACTATTACTGACCTTGTGAAGTGGTTGGAGGAACTGCTTAATCAAATGACAGAAAAGATCTTATAATTTGTGAGCTTCATTACATGCCTAGTAATTTGCCTCATTCATAATAAATGTTTGGGACATTTCTGATTGGATGAGAGGAATTTATTGCTTCTAACAATAGACTCTGTTGCTACATGTACTATGGTGAGCATTGGTTAACAGCATATGAGAACTGTTTCTCCTGCTACTTGAAGAAACATTCGGCAGTCCCACTGTCTCAGAAAGTATGAAAAAACAAACTGCATGTGAACAAAGAGTATGTGAACTTGTAATACTCAGTTTACAAATACATATCTTCTACTCTGTGTATATATATGTAACATACATATACATATATGTATGTGTAAGTGTGGGTGTGCATATAATCTTAAAAGACTGCCATGATATTTTAAAAGTGATAAGAAACCTTGGAAATTTAAATTCCAAGTAGATTTATCCTGAACAGCAGGGCAAAGCTCTGTTTTTAGGGAAAAATTAAGAGCATATGTTACCAAATTAAACTCTAATTTGCTATGAATTGCTTCGGTAAAACCACTTATATCAGTATTGTTAATCTTAATGGTTACAAGTGACCCATGTTTTAGTAATCCAGACCATCGGTTGAGTACAAATTTCTTTTTCTAATTAAGAATGTTTGACCACAAGAGGGAGTTCCTTGCCAACTGTTTACTTATTTGCAATAGTATTTTAGGCTTGAATTTACAAAGAAAAATAACTTCAAATATATTTAGTTGCTTCAGTGTTTTTAGACTGAGAAAATAATGACAATATATTTAAATTTAGGCCTTTATGAATTTCCAGAAATAAAATATAATTTGTTCTATAAAATTCTCAGGCTACTAATTATTTTTAGGAATGAAATGGCATGCTGTGTTTTTTAAAGTGCTTTCAAATTTGCACCTGCAGATTTGTATTGCACCAGCTTGTGAACAAAACCCACACTGGCACACCAAGAAGCCTCTGAGGGCATATATTACATTACTGTATACCAATTTACTTAATTTGCATCAGTAAAGAAAGCTTTGTCTACATAAATTAATGCACATGTTTTTGTTGAATTTGGTAGCATCAATGAATAGAGTGTAGGACATGAAATGTGACCTTTCAAACCACAAAATTAAATGAACATCTTTAAAGAGAAAAAAAGTGCTCCAAATAGTGGACTCCTAAGAGTATAAATTAATGCTATTTTCCCCATGATTAGGTGCATAATATATACAGTAACTCAATCTTAGAAAGTTAAAAACATTTTCTACCTTGTAACAATTTAAAACTATATGTAACTCAGAGGATACTAGTAAAACGTGCACTGACACAACTTTGGAAGTGTCAGCCTAGTTAGGAAATGCTGTTAGTTATTCAGTATTATATCATGCTTCTCATTTAAGGTCAAGAGTGGTACTGTTGTTTTGTTTTGTTGGTTTTTTTTTACAGAGACAGAGAGAGAGTCAGAGAGAGGGATAGATAGGGACAGACAGACAGGAACAGAGAGAGATGAGAGGCATCAATCATCAGTTTTTCGTTGTGGCACCTAAGTTGTTCATTGATTGCTTTCTCATATGTGCCTTGACCACAGGCCTTCAGCAAACCTAGTAACACCTTGCTCGAGCCAGCGACCTTGGGTCCAGGCTGGTGAGCTTTACTCAAACCAGATGAGCCTGCACTCAAGCTGGCAACCTTGGGGTCTCAAACCCAGGCTGACACTTTATCCACTGCTCCACTGCCTGGTCAGGCAAGAGTGGTATTGTTTTAAAACTTTTTTTCTTAAGTGAGATGGGGAAGGCAGAGAGCCAGACTCCTGCATGCACCCCAACCGGGATCTATCATCTGGCAAGCCCCATATGGGGCAATGCTTTGTCCATCTGGGGCCATTGCTCCATTGCTTGGCCACCAAGCTCAAGCTATTTTAGTGTGAGGGTAGGCCATGAAGCTATCTTTAGCACCCAGGCCAACTTGCTCCACCTGAGCCATGATTGTGGGAGGGAAAGAGAGAGGGAGAGAGAAGGATGAGGGGGAGTGTGGGAGAAGCAAATGGGAGCTTCTACTGTGTGCCCTGACCTGTAATTGAACCTGTGACATGCACACACTGGGCCAATGCTCTACCACTGAGCCAACTGGCCGGGGCTGTTTTAAAAGTTATAAAGAATTCCCCTAAGAATGTTATTTCTGCCATGAAAGTATTACACCATAGTACCTAGAAGTTACATGAAACAGCATCATTCTTCATCTTAAGAGTAGAGCAAGAATTGCCTGCAGGTCAAAGCACATGAATATTTAGAGATAGTCACTCCAGCAATAGGTGTTGAGATAATTAATAAGTGTAACAGTAGTAAATGAAGTAATTTTGGCAAAACTTATCTTCAGAAAAAGACTGCTACTCACATGTTTTCTTGGTGTGTCTTTATGACACTGGCTATAAATAGGGGATGTAGAAGAAAATACCAGTAATTCTTTTTGCTGTTCTACCCCACCCCCTATGGTTCTTAGGATCGTATTATTTTAAACCATTTTTGACACATCTGACCACATGAACTCATGCATTTTTAAGAGCTGTTCTTTTTACAATAACTTGAACTGACAAGTCAGAAAAGCAGACTTCTTTGGTGACCCAAGTCGTCCTGCAGCTCACTGAAAGGGCTCTCCCCTTGTGCTTCCAGCACAAACACAGGGCAGAATAAAAGAATAGTGCAGGTTTACATATATTTGAGAGCAGGAATTCAAGTAGAACACAATACAGGATAAATCACAAGACACTGTGAAAACACACACACTAGAAATTATAGACAGAAATATGTTTGAAACTAATATTCTTTGTCAGTGTAGAGATGAAGTCATGATTAATTCTCCCTTTAAGTCTGAGACCAAAGTCAAGATGGCATTAAGATGGAGAAATAGAAAATTTGTCTTATTTTTTTCTGAAAGTGATTGTAGGTTATACTGTGTTATACTCCGTAGAGTAGGATAGTAAAATCCTCCTCCCTTTCCTTATCCTTCCTATCTTGCTTTCTTCCCTCTCCCTCTTTCCCTCCCTCTCCCTTCCTCTCCTGCTCTCCTTCTCTCTCCCTCCTTCATTTTTCCTCCCTTTCCTCTCTTTATTCCTTCTTCTCTCCCTCCCTCCTCCCCCCTCATTCTTTAGCTCTTTCTCATGAACACACACACACACATCCCGTTTATGTACTCCTCTTTTTTGGGCTTAGTAATATTGAGATTCTCAAGGGATGTATTGAAAATATGCCTAGTACTAAAACTCAGCAAAAACATCTGGATGTTTTGGTCTCCATAAAGTAAAAGATCCAGATGTTTGAAAATACACTTACTGGCTGATATGCATACGTGTGAGTGTGTGTGTGTGTGTGTGTGTGTGTGTGTGTGTCTATGTAATCTTTTGCTTCACTGCTTGGTACACAAAGACAAAACCTTAATCTACACATATTGTCATTATATAGCATAATATCTTCCAAATTTACTTCATAAATATATAATACCTTTGCCTTTTGAACATTTTATTTTAGTAGGTCCCTCATACTTCCCACATATGCATATTTGAAGGTGAGCTAAGGAATCATGCTAATCATCTGGATGAGAACTTAAAGATCAACAAGACCAACTCTTAAAATAACAGAGTTGGCAATAGGAAGCTGGAAGCAAAGAGCAACTTGCTCGTAGGGCTGGTTTTTAGGCCTTTGAAAGGCAGGCCTAACTCACGAATTCTTGACTTATCATCCTTATCTGATAGAGAAAGAGAAAAGTGTTTCAACCTTAATAGTTGCACCAAGAATTTCATGTTTATATAAACTTTTAAGAAGGGGTCATATGGCCTGACCAGGCGGTGGCACTGTGGATAGAGTATTGGACTGGGATGCAGACAACCCAGGTTCGAGACCCCAAGCTCACCAGTTTGAGCGCGGGCTCATCTGGTTTGAGCAAAGCTCACCAGCTTGGACCCAAGGTCGCTGGCTCAAGCAAGGGATTACTTGGTCTGCTGTAGCCCCACGGTCAAGGCACATAAGAGAAAGCAATCAATGAACAACTACAGTGTAGCAACGAAAAACTAATGATTGATGCTTCTCATCTCTCTCTGTTCCTGTCAATCCCTCTCTCTGACTCTGTCTCTGTAAAAAAAAACAAAAAAAAAATGGGGGGGGTCATATGTTTTGCTGTTATTTCTAGTAATGTCTTGGTTTTAAGCTGATTGATAAATTTTAATAAGTTATCACTACTATTGGTGCCTGTGCTGTCATGATTATGGCATTAGTATATGCTGATTTTACAAAATAAATTACCATGCAACCAAAAAAATTTTTTTTCTAATCAGTCTTAATCCCCAACTAAGGATAGCATACAACTTTCCAGCATGTGTCCATGGCAGGTGAAGTGAATAAGTGTTTTAGATCCAAATATCTTAGATAAATTCCAATAAGCAGTTCAAAAAGTATGGTTTAAAATATGCCAAAATATCCCCATGTTTCCACTGGACTGAGGGCCTCAGTTAATACTGCAAAAAGCTATCTTTAATAGCTATTGGATGCTCAGCAGGATGAACAAAGCTAGGATTAGAGATAATGATACTTGTTGAAATGGCAGGGAGGCAGAGGAGAAAGCGATTGGCCTCCCTTGGCTTTGTAAAGCATATTGGGAAGAAACTTTTATATTCAGAAGGACATGATACAAGATGGTGATACAGTTGACAATCTATTTCTTTCTTTTTCCTTTTAAGTTGATCTGAAACAGCTATTTCAAATTTAAATAGAGTATTGAAGTGCATTGTGAAGTCTCTTCATATTGGTGTCTTCTTTTTTCTATTTTCTTGTCTCCATTCTATTTCAACCTTAGTCGTCTTAGTGAATATTGGTGTACTGATATTGTTCCTAAGTGATTGTTCAACACTCACAGCCTCTCCAAAATAGTTCAAGCTAATGATGGAAGCCAGACTGGTCTTTCTAATGGGCTGCTGTGATTGCTTTGCCTTCTTATTCTAAAACTTATAAAGACTCTCTTTTCATATTCAACAAAACACAAATTCTATATATACTGGAGTTTTGGTTCCTCTCCTAGAAGATATAAGCCTATTCTTTACTTTCTTTTTTCTTTTTTAAATTAACATTGCTTTCACATGAAATATCCCTTGAACTGCTATGTCCTTTTTGACTCTCATACTACATAGATAACTTTTCATAGGCAGGAAAATACACACTTTGACTAAGGATATATGTCTACCATTTAAGGCCTAGATCAGTTAGCATATATTCTGTAAGTCTTTCTTCACATCTATTGTGAATGGACCTCTTACTGTTCATCTCTTCATAGCACTTAATTTGTACCATTGAAAAAGCACGTATGCCAGAATTATAGATATCTGTGTTTAGGTGCTATCTCTCCTTAGCATTTTACTCCCTTCTATAGCACAAACCATGCCACATCCAATTTTTCTTCCAAAACTGCCTATCAGCTACATAATAGACTCTACATAAATTATTTGTGATTTGACAAATTAATGAATTAGTTAATGTTTGTATAAAATAGTAAGTTGCATGAACATGTATATTAACAAAAACAACCTCATTTGATTAGAATTGCAGCTATTTAAATTCCACATTTTTATTGTAACTTGTTCTCCAATGGCCAAGGATGGCCTCTGTTTGTCTCCCCAATTGCCAGTGGCCAAGGATGAGCATTACAAAAAGATCACAGCCTGACTAGGCAATTATGCAGTGCCTAGTCAGTGCGGTGGGCAGAGCATGGGACTGGGATGCAGAGGATGCAGGTTCAAAACCTGGAGGTCGCTGGCTTGAACACGGGCTTATCCAGCTTGAGAGTGGGCTCACCAGCTTGAGCATAAGTGGCTGGCTTGAGTGTGGGATCAAAGACATGACCCCAAGGTTGTTGGCTTGAGCCTAAGGACACTGGCTTGAGCAAGGAGTCACTCATTCTGCTGTAGCCCCCCGGTCAAGGCACATATGAGAAAGCTTTCAATGAACAAGTAAGGTGCTGCTATGAAAAACTAATGCTTCTCATCTCCCTCCGTTCCTATCTGTCTGTCCCTACATGTCCCTCTCTCTGTCTCTCTCTGTCCCTGTCACACACAAAAAAAGAAGAAAATCACAGTCATCAGTAAATTGATATCCAAGTGTTTAATTCTTTATGTGAGAGATTATCTTAAGATAGTTGTTCTTTTTGACTGAAAATCACAACTCTGATTTAGGGCTTCTCCTAAGCTGTCTGTTCAGGTTCCAAATTATCCCTCCACTTGCCTTTCAGATTTTGTGTGCTACTAATTCTGCTCTGTCACTAATATCAAGAGGCTGCACAATATCTTGTGGTCTCTCTGCATTCTGGTCATGCCATAAGTAGTCCCCTATTCAACTTTCTTAAAATTTTTCTATTTAATGGTAACATCTATTTTATTAAAAGATTCTGACTCATATGACTACAAATGCAGATGTATTTTTAGCACTTAGACATTGTATATCTACAAAATGACAACTCTCAACAGCCATGGGTACTTATATAAACTAATAAATGACTATCTTTTTCTAGGAGTATTAGAAGAACAATCTGAGTTTCTTTAATCACCAATAACTCTATTAAACATGTGAGCATAAGTTTAGTTTCTGTACTACCCATTGCTTATAACAAAGACATAGGTATATAAAAATATCTGTCCTTTTCAAAATATAAAGTTATTGAAAGTGGTTATAACCTATGTAAAACCAACATCTATTTCCAATCGATGCCTGTATGAAGTCAATACACTCATTATTCAATTTCATACTAGTGAGTCATAATTGCATCTTTGATTTTTAAAAAAGTCTATAATATTACTTAAGCTGCTTGCCAGCCTAAAGCTGCTGAGGTAATTTGTTATTTATTCTAAGTAGGCAACACTGATTATAAAATTGTTTTTTTAATACATGTACTACCTTGTATCTTGTAAAGGCTAAAGAAACCCTATATTAATACATAGTATGTAATTTATCAAGAGTTATGATTAAAACATTAAAAAACCATTTATTTAAAATAACTTATTTTGAAAGTGTTTCAAAAATTAAAATGCATAAATTATATATATATACATTCTCATAAAGTGCTACAATAAAGCTACTTTTCTACCTTAAATATAAAAACAACCAATACATTCTTGCAGATATGATTCAAATGACTCATATTTTAAATGAAAACATTTTTTGTTAGTGTGCTTAAATGTTTTTCTCCAGCTAAAAGTATGACTGAACCAATCTGAAACCAATTTTGTAGTTAAAAATTGCTCCCCTATTGAACTTGTAGTAATGTTTCATCCAAAAGCAGATTATTATAACCAAATTATATCCCCTAAAAAGAGGGGGGTGTTATAAATGGAAACACACATACAACCTTAAGTACAATATAGCAGGGCAAACAGCATTGCTCTAATGATAGTAATCCTGCTTGCCTTAGCTGTATTCATGCAAATTACAATTTTGTACAGATGTGGCACACATTTGCATGGTTAATAGCATCATTTTTCCCCTTTTCTGCTGCTCTATAGTATGATCAGCTGTTATGCTTAACATTACAAATTTTATGTGCTGTTTCTAACATTAGTGAAAACATAAGGCTGATAGTTTCTTTTGCAGTGATTTAAGTAAAACATGTATATGCACAAAAAACATAAATAAATGAATAGATAGATAGATAGATAGATAGATAGATAGATAGACCAGGAAATGTAAGAAGAAGGAGGACAGTTGAAGAAGAAATGAATGGTTAGTATTTGGCTGAGGTTGTCTGCTTATAAGAGATTTCCTTTAGGAATGACAAAATAGAATCAATTATTACTAACTACACAATCTCAATAGTTTTATTCTGTTTCAACTATGAATCTAAAATATTCCACATGTAACTTTATCTTACATAATTTTATAATTAGGTTTATATATACAATTCTCCCATTGCCTTTGTAAATACGCATCTAAATTCATTGAGAGAATATATCCATTCCTTGTACAATTTAATGCAAATGAATGTGCAAAATGTTGATGGTTCAGGTTAAGAGAGAAACTAATACACACATAATATGATACTGATATTAAACATTTTCTAATGCTAAAATAGTCACTATGAAACAAAAAGCCCTATATTATGAAGCAGACACATTTCTGGCCAAGGAAAGTTGTATATAATTTCATTTTCTGATTTTGTGCTCAAGGTATATGTACATCCATACATATACCCAGAGAGAGACAGAGAGGAAAGAGCAAAGAGAGGAGAAAGACCTAAACTGTATTTTATGATGACCACAATAAAGTTTATTTTAGTTGAAAATGACAATGCAGCCTTACCAGACAGTGGTCCAGTACATAGAGTATCAGGCTGGGATGCAGAGGACCCCAGTTCCAACTCCTGAGGTTACTGGCTTGAGCATGAGCTCATCTGGTTTGAGCAAGGCTGATCAGCTTGAGCCCGAGGTCACTGACTTGAGCAAGAGTTAACTCGGTCTGCTGTAGCCCCTCAGTGAAGGCACATATGAGAAAGCAATCAATGAACAATTAAGGTGCCGCAACGATGAATTGATTCTTCTTATCTCTCTGAAACCTTTCATCTGTCCCTAAGTGTCATCTCTCTCTCTCTATCTCTGTCACAAAAAAAGGAAGAAAGAAAAGAAAATGACAATGCAATGCAATATATTGATGTTTTGATTTTAAGAAAGTATAGAAGATTTGTTTTCTTTTTTTTTATTATGGGAGAAACACTTCAAATGTTATATTTTTCCCATCACTTTGCTAAATTTAATAATTTCACTTAATTCAACATTTTCTATTTTTTTCTCCATTGTTTTTTATTTATTTTATTCTTCCCATAAAACCCACCTCAACTATTACATTATTTTCCACTTTTTACTGATACCTTTTCTTTGAAGTGCATTCTCTTACATGTCAGATGCCTTTATTATATCACAATTCCTGTCCTTTCCAAAGTCTTGTTTAAATAGTTTTCTGTATTGTTTTTCAAGGAGATAAAAAGATAGACAAATTTTTTATGGAGTTAGAATTTTATATAATTTATATTTAGTTTCATATATATAACTATATATGTGTTATTCTTTTATTCTTTATTTATTATTGAATTATTTTCAATATAAGCAAGTGTAAACCATCTTTTGCCAGACTTGTGTGTATATGTATAAAAATTGTCACATCTAAACAATTAGATTTATTGTGTACTTTCTTTACCCAAATATTTGATTAAAAAATAAGGCCAGTTGAATAGAACAGGCCAGATAGAAGAGAGAATTAGTGCCATAGAAGACAGGCAACTAGAGATACTACAGAGAGAAGAAAAGAGAGACTTACAAATTTTAAAATGATGAGAAAACCCTACAAGAATTGTCTTACTCTATCAGAAAGAACAGTATAAAAATAATGGGTATATCAGAAGGAGAAGAGAGAGGAAAAAAATGGAGAACATATTCAAACAAATAATTGAGAATTTCCCAAGCCTGTGGAAAGAATTATAACCTCTAATTCAGAGGTCTCAAACTCGCGGCCCACCGAACAATTTTTTGCAGCCCGCAGACTAATCCACGAACTACAGTTTCTGGTCGTTTTGTGACACTGAAAAGTGTTGCATAACAGTTGACTTTTGTAGACCTAGTGCGGCCCGCTGAACGGCTGTGATCTTGCTCTGCGGCCCACATGCTGAGTTGAGTTTGAGACCCCTGCTCTAATTCAAGAAGCAAACAGAGCACTGAGTTACCTTAACCCAAACAGACCTATTTCAAGACACATCATAATAAATCAATGACAAAAAAAATTCTCAAGGCAGCCAGGGGAAAGAATACTACAACATATAGAGGAAGACCCATTATGTTATCATCAGATTTCTCAGCAGGAACTCTGCAAGCCAAAAAGAAAGGAACTTCCAGCCAAGAATACTATATTCATGAAAGTTTTCCTTATAATATGAAGGGGAAATAAAATCATTCACAGATATAGAGAAGATGAGGGAATTTATCATCAAAAAACATCCACTTCAAGAAATACTAAAGGAGGTTATCCAACAAGATACAAAGAAAAAAACAAAACAAAATCACAAGACGTGTAACAACAAGTAAAACCTCCAAAAAGAGCACAATAAAAACAAGAATAATCTGTAACAACAAAAACAAAAAAGGGAAGAATACAAAAATTAGCAGTGACAAAGGAGGATGGAGTGCAGAAGCACTCATAAGATAATGGACTACAATGAATATTATATATATTCTTTTAATTACCTAATGGTACCCACCCCTGAAAATACCACTACTAAAACACATGGCTTAAAGAAAGTAGAAACAGAGGAAAGAAGTATGGAATACAACCAAACAAATACAAATGACAGAAAAACAAAAGAGAAGAACAAACAAGAAATACAGCTATTAGAATGCATTATATAAAATGGTAATAGGAAACTCTCAAGTGTCAATAATTAAATTAAACATAAATGGATTGAACTCACCAATAAAAAGACAGAGTAGCAGAGTCAGTCAAAAAAGAAAATCCAACTATATACTGCCTTCAAAAATTACATCTAAGCTACAAGGATAAAAACAGACTCAAAGTGAAAGGCTGGAAAATGATTCTCCCCGCAAATAATAACCAATGAAAAGAAGGAGTAGCCATACTCATATCTAACAATGCTGACTACAAGACAGCAAAAGTAACCAGAGACAAAGATGGTCATTTCATAATGATAAAGAGAACATGAATCAAGAAGACATAACAATTCTTAATATATATGCACTAAGCAAAGGAGCACCAAAGTATATAAGACATCTACTAACTGATCTAAAAATAAATACAGACAAAAATACAATCATACTTGGAGACCTCAGAATACCACTAATGGCTTTAAACCATTCATCCAAACAAAAAATTAATAAAGACATATTGGCCTTAAATGAAACACTAGAACAATTGGATATGATAGACATCTACAGAACATTTCATCCCAAAGTGTCAGAGTATACATTTTTCTCCAGTGTACATGGACCATTCTCAAAAATTGACCATATGTTGGGCCACAAAATTAACATCAACAAATTAAGAAAGATTGACATTATACCAAGCATATTCTCTGACCATAAAGCTTTGAAACTAGAAGTCAACTGCAAAAAAGAAGTAAACCCACAAAAATGTGGAAATTAAACAACATACTTCAGAAAAAAACTGGGTTAAAGAAGAAATAAAGACAGAAATCAAAAGATATATAGAAAAATAAAAATGACAACACAACCTATTAGAATCTCTGGGATGTAGCAAAGGCAGTAATAAGAAGAAAGTTTATATCATTACAGGCTTATATAAACAAGCAAGAGAGAGCCCAAGTAAACAACTTAACATTACATCTTAAAGAACTAGAAAAAGAAAAACAAAGGCAACCCAAAACCAGCAGAAGAAAGAAAATAATATAAATTAGAGTAGAAATAAATGAAATAGAGAACAGAAAAACTATAGAAAGACTCAATAAAACAAGGATGTGGTTCTTTGAAAGAATCAACAAAAAATGACAAACCATTGGCAAGACTCACTAAGGAAAAAAGAGAAAGAATTCATATAAACAAAATCTAAAATTAAAGAGGAGAAATTACCACAGATATCATAGATATACAAAGGATTCTTGTAGAATACTCTGAAAAGCAATATGCTACCAAATTTAACAATCTAGAAAAAATGGACAAACTCTTAGAACAATATAATCTTCCTAGGTTGAATCAGGAAGAAGCAGAAAGCCTAAACAGACTCATAAGCAGGGAAGAAATAGAAACAACTATCAAAAATTTCCCAAAAAATGAAAGTCCAGGGCCAGATGGCTGTACTAGTAAATTCTATCAAACATTCAAAGATTTGGTTTCTATCCTACTTAAAGTCTCCCCAAAAATTGAAAAAGAAGCAATACTTTCAAACACATTTTATGAGGCCAACATAACCCTTATACAAAACCTGGAAAGGACAACACACAAAAAAGAAAACTACAGACCAATATCTCTAATGAATACAGATGCTAAAATACTAAACAAAATATTAGCAAATCAAATACAACAGCACATTAAAAAAATAGTTCACCATGATCAAGTGGGAGTTATTTCAGAATCACAAGGATGGTTCAACATAGGTAACACAATTAACATAATACACCATATCAACAAAACAAAGAACAAAACCTACATGATCCTATTAATAGATGTAGAAAAAGCATTCGATAAAATACATCATTTTATGTTTAAAACACTCAAGAAAATGGGTATGGGAGAAAAATATCTCAACCTAATAAAGACCATTTATGACAAATCATCAGCTAACATCATATTAAATGGCAAAAAACTGAAAACTTTTCCTTTAAAATTAGTAGCAAGACAAGGTTGCCCACTCTCTCAACTCCCATTCAATGTAGTGCTGGAAGTTCTAGCCAGAGCAGTCAGACAAGAGAAAGAAATAAAAGGCATTCATATTGGCAAAGAAGAAGTAAATGTTTTACTTTTTGCAGATGATATAATCCTGTATATAGAAAATCCCAAGGCCCTGGCCGGTTGGCTCAGTGGTAAAGCATTGGCCTGGTGTGCAGGAGTCCTGGGTTTGATTCCAGGCCAGGGCACACAGGAGAAGTGCCCATCTGCTTCCCCACCCCTCCCCCTCTTCTTCCTCTCTGTCTCTCTCTTCCCCTCCCACAGCCAAGGCTCTATTGGAGCAAAGTTGGCCCGGGCACTGAGTATGGCTCTGTGGCCTCTGCCTCAGGCGCTAGAATGGCTCTGGTTGCAACGGAGTGATGCCCCCGATGGGCAGAGCTTCGCCCCTTGGTGGGCATGCCGGGTGGCTCCCGGTTGGGCGCATGCGGGAGTCTGTCTGACTGCCTCCTCATTTCTAACTTCAGAAAAATACACACACACAAAAAAAATCCCAAAGAAACCACAGAAAGACTATTAGAAACAATAAGCCAATACAGTAAAGTTGCAGGATACAAAATTAACATACAGAAGTCTATTGCCTTCTTCTATGCCAACAATGAAACTTCAGAAAACAAACTCAAAAATAATACCTTTTATGGTTGCAACAACAACAATAACAACAAAATACTTAGGAATAAATATAACAAAGAATGTGAAAGACATATATAATGAAAATTACAAAGCATTATTAAAGGAAATCAAAAAAGACACAATGAAATGAAAAAATATTTTGTGTTCTTGGATAATACAAATAAATATAATTAAAAAGACTATATTACCCAAAACAATATACAAATTTAATGCAGTTTCCATCAAAATTCTAATGTCATTTTTTCAAAGAAATGGAACAAAAAATCACCAGGTTTATATAGAACCATAAAAAAACCCGAATAGCCAGAGTAATTCTAAGAAAAAAAAACTGGGGCATTAAAATATCTGACTTCAAATTATACAGAGCCATGATAATCAAAACAGCATGGTATTGGCAGAAAAGTAGACACTCAGACCGATGGAACAGAATAGAGAGCCCAGAAATAAAACCACATATATATGGTCAAATCATCTTTGATAAAGGAGCCAAAAACACACAATGGCAAAAAGAAAGCCTCTTCAATAATTGGTGCTGGGAAAACTGGAAGCCATGTATAAAAGAATGAAATTCAACTATGATTAGTCTCCAAAAATTAATTCAAAATGGATCAAAGACCTAAATATAAAATGTGAAACAATAAAATACATAGAAGAAGACATAGGTACTAAACTCAAGGACCTTGGCCATAGAGAATATTTAATGAATTTGACCCCAAAGGCAAGGGAAGCGAAAGCAAAGATAAATGAATGGGACTACATCAGACTAAGAAGTTTTTCACAACAAAAGAAACTGACAACAAAACAAATAGCCAACTAAATGGGAAATGATATTTTCAAACAACAGCTCAGATGAGGGCTAATGTCCCAAATAATAAAGAATTCACAAAACTCAACTACAAACAAGCAAACAATCTAAAAATAATGAGAAGAGGACATGAACAGACACTTATTCCAAGAAGAAATACAATAGATATATGAAAAGATGCTCATCTTCATTAGCTATTAGAGAAACACAAATCAAAACTACAATGAGATACCACCTCACACCTGTTAGATTAGCTATTATCAACAAGACATGTAACAACAAGTGTTGGAGAAGCTGTGGAGAAAAAGGAACCCTCATTTACTGTTGGTGACAATGTAAAGTAATACAACCATTATGGAAGAAAGTATGGTGGTTCCTCAAAAAATTAAGAATAGAACTACCATATAACCCAGCAATCCCTCTACTGGGTATATACCCCCCAAACTCAAAAACATTGGTATGTAAAGACACATGCAGCCCCATGTTTATTGCAGCATTGTTCACAGTGGCCAAGACATGGAAACAACCAAAAGCCCTTCAAAAGAAGATTGGATAAAGAAGAAGTGGTACATATATACTATGGAATACTACTCAGCCATAAGAACTGATGACATAGGAACATTTATGACAATGTGGACGGATCTTGATAACAGTATAATGAGTGAAATAAGTAAATCAGAAAAAACTAAGAACTGTATGATTCCATACATAGGTGGGACACAAAATTGAGACTCATGGACATAGATAAGAGTGCAGTGGTTGCCAGGGGGAGGGGAAGGGAAGAGAGAAAGGGGAGAGGCATAAAGAAAACCAAATAGAAGGTGATGGAGGACAATTTGAATTTGGGTGATGGGTATACAACATAATCGAATGTAAAAATGATCTGGAAATGTTTTCTTTAATCTATGTGCTCTAGTTGACCAATGTCATCCTGTTAAAATTAATTGTCTAAATAAAAGTATTAAAAAATAATGCCAGTAAGACAGAAGTGTAGAATTTAACATATTGAAGATGACTGCTAACTCTATAAAGAATGTAAACAATGTCTACGAAATATTAAATATTATAAATACCTTCTAAGTACATTGTTATGTGCTAGACTTTATTGCTATTAAAATATATTTTTCTGTATCTTACAGAGATTATAAATATGAGAGTGACATGATGAAATCATTTAGGAAAAATATTCACAGCAGTATAGATTGGAATATGGAACTACAGAGACAGTAAACTCAAACTAAGCTATAACAATAATACAAGTTACATACTGATGGGTAAAGGCATGGAAATGTTTGTACAAATGAAAACAAGGAATGATTTTTTAAGATGCTAAAAGGGGTAATTAAATGAAATTAGTGACTTCTAGATTCTGTCCCACATTTAATGATCTTGAGAGTATTCAGTCCATCCTAACAACAAGTAAAAATTTAAAAAGGAAAAAACAAAATCAACACTTCTGTGTCTATAGAGAGAAGAGGTCACAGGGCAAATCACTGTTCTCCTGATTGTAGAGACAGAGAAGCAAATACAGGGAGTCTTGACCTATTAGAACAGAAATTACAAATAAAAACATGTTCTGATAGCAAAACCTGAACTTTGATTAACAAATTGTTGAAGATGCAGTGTGTACAAGTCTGAGAGTTAAAAACCTCAGCGAGGGCCCATACACAAGGACATCCAAATATTGTGAGATATACTACCAGGAGCTCAACTAGGTTCCCAAATTAAAATCTGGAAAAAATATTTTCTAGTGTTCTGGCATGGAAAGAGGAAAATGAATTATTTTTGAATAATGCCAGAGCACTCTCTTCTTCTTAACAAGCCTTTCTCTCAGAAAAAACTTTTTAACTAATACCTGCTGGAAACATTTTAGACCTAACTAACTGACCTGCTGAAAGAGAAATACACAACTCCAGTGAGCTTTACTTGTCATGTACCTCTCAAAGGGTAAGAAAAAGCTTGAGAAACTCTTATGAAATTCACAGTTCAGTAATACAGGCTTACTATAGACTAAGACCTAATTAAAAGACTACAGAATACTGTCCCTGCCTTTACAACTCACCATCA
Organism: Saccopteryx leptura; assembly: GCF_036850995.1. NCBI lineage: Eukaryota > Metazoa > Chordata > Mammalia > Chiroptera > Emballonuridae > Saccopteryx > Saccopteryx leptura. Next base: position 148,769,434 of record NC_089506.1, read on the forward strand.
CATTACTATAGAATTTTCTTTTACCTAGTACATCATGTCTGACTGACAAGAAAAAATTAAAAACCATGCCAAAAGGTAAAAATTATTTTGAAGAGACAAAGCAAGCAACAGAACCAGTCACAGCAGAGATGTTGGAATTAGTAAAACAATAACTTAAAATAACCATGATTAATATGCTAAGGACTCTCATGGATAAAATAAACAGCAGGCAAGAACATATATACAATGTAAGCAAAGAGATGGAAATCCAAAGACAGAACCAAATAGAAAGCTAGAGGAAAAAAAAAAAAAAAAACAAAGAAAATAAAACATTGTAACAGAAATGAAGAATGCCTTTGGAAGAATATTTGAGACGGAGGATATATTAATGAAATCCTGGAAAACTGAAAAGAAGAGAAAGACTGATAAAACTCAAAGTTCAGATAATCAAAGTACTATGTGACAACCACAAAAGGTATAATGTGAACTAGAAGAGAAAAAGAAACAGAAGAAATAGTTTAAAGAATAGTGACCGAGAATTTCCCTACATTAAGGTCTGAAACCAAACCACAGATCCAGGAAGCTTAGAGAATATCAAGCAGAATAAATGCAAAAATAATAATAATAAAAATAAATAAATAAAAATCCAATCTTACACTCAGACATACAATTTTTAGAAAACAACATCAACAAAACATCAGAAACAGACCAAAAATTCTGAAGGAAAAGGAAAAAGCACCTCAGTTATAAAGACACAAAGATAAGAATTACTTTAGAGTTATTATCCTCAGAAAGCAACCAAAGAAAAAGGGGTGGAATGACATATTTACTGTTGAAAAGAAAAAAAACCAACTCTAGAATTACTGTGCTAAATTATCTTTCAAAAATAAAGATGGGGAAAAAAGGCTTTCTTTCTTTTTTTTTTTTTTTCAGAGAGAGAGAGTCAAGAGAGGGATAGATAGGGACAGACAGACAGGAACAGAAAGAGATGAGAAGCATCAATCATTAGTTTTTCGTTGCAACACCTTAGTTGTTCATTGATTGATTTCTCATATGTGCCTTGACCGTGCGGCTACAGCAGACCAAGTAACCCCTTGCTCAAGCCAGAAACCTTGGGTCCAAGCTGGTGAGTTTTGCTTAAACCAGATGAGCCCACGCTCAAGGTGGCAACCTCGGGGTCTCAAACCTGGGTCCTCAGCATCCCAGTCCAATCCTCTATCCACTGCGCCACCATTTGGTCAGGCAAAAGAGCTTTCTAAGATAAACAAACATTAAAGGAAATTGTTATCAGTTGACCTGTCTTGCAAAAAATGTTAAGAGAAATTTCTTAGAGGAAAGGAAAATAATATAGGTCAAAAGCTAGAATCTAAATTAAGAAAATGTGACCACTGAATAAGAAATATGTGAGGAAAATTAAAATTTTTTTCTTTTTTTTTTTGTCTAACAGAATACTTTGTCCAAGATAGTAATAACCATAATTTATTCTATTATATATATGATATATATAGCTTTTTATGTATCTGCATATACTTATGTATGCTTATACTTAAGTGAAATAACAGCATTGATATAAGAGGCAAAAGGGAGGGATTAAGATTATTTTGCTATTATAAGATACCAGAACTACCTTTGAAGTGATATAATGATAGAAAATAGATGTGGATTAGCTATGAATGTATATTTTATACTCTAGGCAACAATTGGAAAAAAGTAAAAAACAATTAAAATGTACAACTAATATACTAAGGAGAGAAATAGAGTTATATAGATTTCTCAACTAAAAAGAATGGAAGACAAAAATAGAAACAAAAAACAAAGAAAAAACAGAACACAGTAGCAAACATTGACATAGATCTAGATCAATAATCACTTTGGACCGGGTGGTGGCGCAGTGGATAGAGTGTCAGACTGGGATGCGGAGGACCCAGGTTTGAAACCCCGAGTTGGCCAGCTTGAGCACGAGTTCATCTGGCTTGAGCAAGGGGTCACTCCGTCTTCTGTAGTCCCCCTGTGAAGGCACATATGAGAAAGCAATCAATGAACAATTAAGGCACCACAACGAGGAATTGATGTTTCTCATCTCTCTCCCTTCCTGTCTGTCTGTCCCTATCTGTCACTGTCTCTTTCACAAAAAATAATCACTTTGAATGATGTTGGGCAAACAAGTGTGTTAGGCTTGCTCACTTGTACTTTTCCTGATTGGCACATGAACATGGGGCAGCACTTTGTGTGTATAGTCTACATAAGGCTACAGGTGCTTGCCCTCAGGGTAGCAGAGTACAGATTTCAGATTGCCTACCACCATTGGGAGGGGCTATTTTTTGCTATAGTTTGCCGGAGAAGGGGTTTTCTCCCCCTAGTCTTTTTGCTCATCAGCCCTGAGAAAGAGAAGCAGTTTGCCCTGCCTGCTTGCTTGTCCACTGTTGCAAGACTCTAATAAATGGAATGGCCCACCATCCTTTGGCTCCATAGTTCCTTTATCATCTGCCCAAATTCAGTGTGAACCTGCATGGCCACAACCATCAACCTTACATCTGCTGCAGTCAGCAGGATTCAGATCAGATTAGTATGGAGCCACCAATACCTTTGAAGGGTGGAATAGAGGAGTGGTCATTGCTCTCCAGTGTATGCTTCCCCATTGCTCTTTTTTTGGGACCTGTGGGCTAAGTGTTTTTCACAACTTTGTGAAAGAAAACCAAGAGCTCTGTGCAAGAAACTGCTTGAGGTTAAAAGGTCCAGGATGAGCTACAGACCTAGTGGCAACAATGGCATGAGCTGGAACAATCACTGGAGAAAGAGCTGCAGGTCATGCTACAAGCTGAGAACAAGAGATGGCTTAAACTGGAGTGAGCAATGGAGAAGAAGGCCGGACACTCTCAAAAGCTGCAGTGTGAGATGCAGGCTGAACACCAATGGCACCTGAAACTGGAAAGATCTCTGGATAAGGAGTTACAGGTTTGTGAACTCCAGTTTTTCCTGGAGGCTGAATATTGGTACTGAGAGTTGGTGGAAAAACAACTGCAGATTCAAGAGCTGGTATCTCAGCTTCAGGCTGAGAGCCACCAGTCACAGGAGGCAAAACAAGCACTGAAGATGGAGCTGTATTTGAGCCAGCAGAGTGGCTCTGAACCAGCACGAGCAGACATTTTCCACTCTTCTGAAGAAGAGGTGTAGGCTGAAGCCGCCATCTGCAGTCTTAGAGCCTGGCTAGTGGTCCCCAAGAAGGTAAAAACCCAGTGGCCAAGAGTCCCTCAGGGGCAGGCACAACCCCCTCCACAGGTGGTGGAGTACTCAGTGGTCTGTCACTACACCCAGGCAGAGCTGATAGAGTTGTGGGCAAAATTCAGGCAGAAATTAACTGAGCCCTGGCAACCTGGTTGCTGCAGTTGTGGGACATAGGTGTGGATAGCATTATGCTCTCCAGAACAGAGATGGAGAAAATGGCCGCCATTACCATGCACTCCTCCTTAAGCAACATCTTCAGAACTGCCATGACAACCCAGGAAACCATACCCTATTAGAATGGATGATGGCCATCATTCATACAATTTGGCAGAATGCCAGACACTTGCCAGAAGCAGTGAGTAGGTGGTATTGTTACAGTAAGCTAGTAAAGATCCTTTGGGAAATAGGTATAAAGAATGCTGCTTTTAACCTGAGGTTCCATGGACCAGATGAGGAAGTGTTTACAGCCAAGATGAGGAATCTTATTCTCTGCAAGGCCCATCAGCCCTTTTTGAGTCTCTAGTGGCAATGTTTCCTCCATGTGGGGCAGCCCATCAACATGGTTATGCAGATGGTAGCAGATTTGGGGGAGTTGGAGGCAGCACAGGGTCATAAAGCAGTGAGGGCTTCTGCCTATCCTGTCTCCCTGCTCCAACTAACAAGGGAAATGGGCTTGTAAAGGCTACACAAACACAGATGTGGGTAGCTTTGATTGCAGCTGGGGTGAGTAGGGAAAAATTGGATAATGGGTATAGTAAATTCTTTTTAGAGCTTTGGTGGCAGCTTGAGCCAGAACAAAATTTCCAGCCACTGAATAAGTGAGCAGTGCTGGATACTGAGATGGCTTAAAGAAAGTGGCTGGCATTCAGGTTGCATGGTTGCAAGATTACTTGTTGGAGACAGCTATGGTCAAAGATTCTCCCCAAAACCCATTGTTCCAGTTATAATAGGGGGAAGGCTGAGGGACCTGCCTAACTGGGATGGGTGAGGAGGCCTGAAGCCTCATGTGAAATTGACAATTAATGAAAAGAAAGCTAGAAGAGCTTATTTAGTTCTAGACAAAGCAGACTTCAGAGCCAGGAAAGTCATCAGGAATAAAAAAGGACATTACATACTAATAAAAAGTCAATTTTCTAAGAAGACATAACAGTAGTTACTATACATGTGTCACAAACCAGTGAAACTAGTAATTCCAGGTGCTGAAGGGGAATGACATGGAATTAAGAAAATATGCTTAAGAATTAAAGAATGGGTTCAGAAGAGCTCTGCAAAGCTGATAACAGAACCAGAACACGCTCAAAATCTGTATCTTGCTTTATTTATAGGACAAAGTGGGCCATTAGTATGTCAATGAGATCTCTGATCACATTTCCAAGGCAACCCAAGAATTTTTACAAGTGCATATAACCCCCACCATACATAACATCTTAACTTCACAAAACAGGATAGAAGAAACTTGCCTCCAGTCTTTCCAGGGGACATGCAGGGTAGGATGAGTACCAGCTAACATGGAGGTGTGAAGAAGGGCTTAACCTTTTGCAACTTCATCAGACAAGTGAGGTAGGGGTTAGGCAGACTGTCAGCTTACAGCCAGTTCCCCACACCTCTGTGCCCCAAAAATCTAAACTATGTAAACCCTGTTGGCTTTTTGGTCCCCAATATGTTTATGTCTGACAATAAGGGTTAAAATGCATAAGGAAAAAATTAATACAACTGCAAGGAGAAATAGAAAAATATACTAATACAGTTGGAAGCTACAGACCCCTCTATCATAAATAATCCGATCCAGGAAGCATAACATCAGTAAGGACATAGTTGATCTCAATAAAATTATTGATCAACTTGATGCATTTATCATCTATAGACTAGTTTATCCAACATGAGCAGAATACATGATCTTCTCAAGTTCATGTGTAATATTCACCAATACTGATCACATTTTAGGCCATATAATATAACTTTAGAAATTTTTAAAAAATCATATGTGGCCTGACCAGGTGGTGGCACAGTGGATAGAGCATTGGACTGGGACACAGAGGACCCAGCTTTGAAACCCCAAGGACACAGGCTTGATAGCTAGCTCATCTGGCTTGAGCATGGGCCTCACCAGCTTGAATACAGAGTCACTGGCTTGAATATGGGATCATAGACATGACCCCATGGTTGCTAGTTTGAGCCCAATGATCACTGGCTTGAAGTCCAAGGTTGCTAGCTTGAGCTGAAAGTCACTGGCTTGAGCAAGGGGTTACTCACTATGCTGTGGTCCCCTAGTCAAGGCACATATGAGAACACAATAAATAAATAACCAAGGTGCCACAATGAAGAAGTAATGCTTCTCATCTCCCTTCTTGTCTGTCTGTTCCTTTCTGTCCCTCTCTCTGATTCTCTCTCTGTCTCTGGTAAACACACACACACACACACACACACACACACACACACACACACACACTGGTTATTCTTAGTTCTCGGTGGAAATAAACTATATATAAAAAAATTAAAGGTAACTAAATTATGCCAAAATGAACACTTCTAAATAGTACATGGAATGAAGAAATCTCAACAGATATTTTAAAATATTTTGAAATAAATGAAAATGAGAACACAACTTATCAAAATTTTGGTGATGCAGTAAAAGCAGTTCTGAGAGGGAAATGTGTAACACTGATGTATATATTAGAAAACAAAAAAGATCTAAAATCAATAATCCTGGTTTCTACCATAGGAAACTATAAAAATAAGAGCTAATTAAACCCAAAGTAAGAAGAAGAAAAGAAATAATAAGAATTAGAGCAAAATTCAATAAAACTGAAAATATGGCCTGACCTGTGGTGGCCCAGTGAATAAAACTTTGACCTGAAATGATAAGGTCACTGGTTCAAAACTCCAGACTTGCCAGGTCAACACACATACAGGATGCAATTACTAGGAGTTGATGCTACCTTCTTTTCCCTCCTCTCTCTCTCTCTCTCTCTCTCCCCCCTCTCTCCTCTCTTTATAAGTTAATAAGTAAATAAATAATTTAAAAAAGAAAATAAGTAGTCAATAGAGAAAATCAATAAAACCAAAAAGCTGGTACACTGCTCACAAAAATTAGGGGATATTTCAAAATGAATATGAAGTGATAAGCAAAGAAGCATTTGATTTTTTTATTAAACAAGAACATCAGAAAAGCAAACAACAAGTCAAAGAAAAGTGTTCAATTATGCAAATGAAATGCAAACTCAATTATTGTGATTGAGTAGCAAGTGACATACTGGTGGGGGTGAACAGAAGCACATCAAACTGGACTAGAGTGCCACACACTGGCTGTTCAGTAGGGTGTATGATCACCCAAGACTGCCAAAACACACTGACAGCAATGGGGCATGGACAGGATCAGATTGTCCAGTAGTTCTTGTGGGATCCTCTGCCACTCTTGTTCCAGGACAACTTCCAGCTCAAGAAGTGCTGTGGGAGGCATTGGATGGTTTGCCAGACATCTCTCCAGTGCTTCTCAAGCATGTTCAATGGGATTTAGGTCTGAAGAATGTGAAGGCCAATCCATGGGTTTGATTTCTGCCTTCTGAAGCATGTTGTTGATGAGATGCATGCAGTGGGGCCTTGCATTATCATCCATAAAAAGAAAGTTGTTTCCAACTGCTCCTGCATAGGGTACCACTATGGGGTGTAGGACTTCATCTCGTTATCTGAAAGCAGTCAGCTATTCGTTTCTGATGATGTGGAGGTCTGTGCGACCACCAATGCTAATGCCACCTCACACCATGATTCTACCATAAAGGAGTCCCTTTCTCACATGAAACGTGAATTCTGCCATGTTCCTCATTCACACCAGATCAGAACACAATGATTGTCAGGCTTCAGACTGAATGATCACTCATCAGAGAAGAGAACAGTTGACCACTCGTTATGGGTCCAATGATGATGCTCATCAGCCTACCTTCTACAGGTTCCACAGTGTTCAGCAAATAATGAAATGCATACCATTGGTTGCCAGGCTTGCATTCCAACACGATGGAGCCAATTTCATATGGTCTGGGTGCATATCCATCATCTAGTGGCAGCAAGAAACTGTCCCGCGGCTTTGTTGCAGTGTTGTGCCTATTCCTTCTTGCCAATAAGGTCAAATAGTGGTCATCTCTTGCTGTTGTGGCAGGTGGGTGACCCTGCCTTCATCTTCTTCATACTGTGCCAGTCTCTTGAAAGTGATTCCACAGTCTGCTAATTATGCTTTGGGATTTTCCAAGTGCTGTTGCCACTGTCATCTGTGTTTGACCAGTTTCAAGATGTCCTATGGCTCTCCATGCTTTATATTTTGGCAAATCATGTTGCAGGGGCATTGTAAGTGCCAGGAAATTACAGGATGCACACTTTCAAGATCAGGAACTGTGCAAATACTCCAGTACTTTCAGCCTTTTGTATAGTGCATTTTCACCAATGAAATAAAAGTTAGTTTTGCATCTCATTTGCATAATATAATAACTTTCTTTGACTTGTTTGCTTTTCTGATGTTCTTGTTTAATAAAAGAAATCAAACGGTTCTTTTCTTTTTATTGCTTCTTATTCATTTTGAAATATCCCCTAATTTTTGTGAGCAGTGTATTTCAAAAAGATCAATAAGCTAGATAAGCCTGTAGTCAAGCTAACTAAGAGAAAGAATAGAAGACACAAATGACTAAAATAAGAAATGAAATAGGAGTCATGAATAAAGGTCTTTGGATATTGAAAGTATAATAAAGGAGAAATACTCTGATAAACTCTATGCCCACATATTTGATAACCTAAATAAAATGGACAAATTTCTTGAAAGACACAAGCTACCTAAATTTACTTGCAAAAAATAAACCATTTTAATAGGCCTATAATTGTTTTAAAAATTAAATTTATAATTATAATCTTCCAAATAAGACACCAAGCCTAAATAGGTTTATTGGTGAATTCTAAAAAAATTACCATTTAAGGATGAAATTATATTAATTCTCTAGAATCTCTTTCAGAGGATGTAGCAGAGAAAATATTTTCTAATTCATTCTATAAGGTCAGCATTACCCTAACACCAAAACCAGACAGACATTACAAGAAAATGATAGACCAATATCTCTAATGAATAGAGATGTAAATATTCTCACAAAATGTCAGCAAATAAAATCCAAAAATGTGTAAAAAGAAATATACATGACAACCAAATGAAATTATTTCAGGTATGTAAAATTATTTTAATATATAAAAAATCAATGAATGTAATCCATCATATCAATACAATCAAGTGATTATATCAACAGATGCAAAAAAAGCACATTTGACAAAATCCAACACCTATTCATGATAAAAATTTCTCATAAACTAGGATTAGAGGTAATGGTTCTCAAATGCATAAAGAATATCAACACAAAACCTACAACTAATATTAAAATTAGTAGTGAAAAACTAAAAAAATTTCACTAAGATCAGGAACATTACAAAGATGTTTTTTTCACTACCATCCATTGAACATTATACCAGAAGTTCTACATAATGCAGTAAGATGAGTAAAATAAATAAAAATAAAAAAGAACACAAATTGGAAAAAAGAAATAAAACTATGTTCACGGATGATATGCTCATTTATGTAGAAAATGTAAAATAATTGACAAAAATATTGCTGACACCAATAAGTAATTATAACAAGGTAATGGGGTGCAACTTTGATATATAGAATTTGATTGCTTTTCTATATATCAGCAATGCATAGATATAATTGGATATTAAAAACACAATGCCATTTACATAAGGCACACTAAAAACTGGAATATTTAAGTATATAATAAACATTATAAATTATGTACAAGATCTAAATGACAAAAACTAGAAATCTTGAACAGAATCAAAGAACTAAATAATAGAGAGATTTTCAGGTTTAATGGCAGGAAGACTCAATATTGTCAAGACATCATTTTTTTCCAACTTGATCTGTAGATTCAACTTAATCTCAATCAAAATCCAGCAAGTTATATTTTATGAATATCATAACTAATTCTAAAATTTATATGGAAAAGCATAAGATCTAGGATTGCCAATATGATAATGAAGGAGAACAATGAAGACTGTCACTAACTGACTTCAAGACTTACTCTGAACCTATGGAAATCAAGAGAGTATGGTATTATGGTGAAAGAACAGAGAAAGTAAAAAAATGGAACAGACTAGAAATTTCAGAAGTAGACTAAAAATGTAGTCAACTGATCTCTGACAAAGAAGCAAAAACAATTCAATAGAGCAACAGTAGTCTTTAACACATGATGACAGAAGTACTGAGCATCCGATTGCAAAAAAAAAAAAAAAAAAAAAAACTAAGCTAGACACAGATCTTACACCTCTAATAAAAGTTAATGCTAATGACTTGGACTTTAATATAGAATTCAAGAATATAAAACTCCTAAATGTAAATATTAGAGCAATAATCAAATTTTTAATAATTACAATACCTTATGTACTTTAATAGTGCATAATCAAATTTATTGCTTCCATATTTAAAAGTTAAAATTACTATTTGGTCTACCAGAAGAATCAGACAAGACAAAGAAATAAAAGGCATCCATATCGGAAAAGAAGAAGTAAAGGTATCACTTTTTGCAGATGATATGATCCTATACATCGAAAACCCCAAAGAATCCACAAAAAGACTACTAGAAACAATAAGCCAATACAGTAAGGTCGCAGGATACAAAATTAACATACAGAAGTCAATAGCCTTTCTATATGCCAACAATGAAACATTTGAGAACAAACTCAAAAGAATAATCCCTTTCACAATTGCAACAAAAAATTAAAATATTTAGAAATAAACATAACAAAGAATGTAAAGGACTTATATAATGAAAACTATAAACCATTGTTAAGGGAAATCGAAAAAGATATAATGAGATGGAAGAATATTCCTTGTTCTTGGTTAGGAAGAATAAATATCAAGATGGCCATATTACCCAAAGCAATATACAAATTTAATGCAATTCCCATCAAAATTCCAATGACATTTTTTAAAGAAATGGAGCAAAAAATCATCAGATTTATATGGAACTATAAAAAACCCCAAATAGCCAAAGCAATCCTAAAGAAAAAGAATGAAGCTGGGGTCATTATAATACCTGACTTCAAACTATATTATAGGGCCACGACAATCAAAACAGCATGGTTTTGGCAGAAAAATAGACACTCAGACCAATGGAACAGAATAGAAAGTCCAGAAATAAACCCACATATATATAGTCAATTTCTGATAAAGGGGCCAACAATACACAATGGGAGAAAAAAAGCCTCTTCAATAAATGGTGTTGGGAAAATTGGAAAGCCACATGCAAAAGAATGAAACTGGACTACAGTTTGCCCCCCTGTACTAAAATTAACTCAAAATGGATCAAAGATCTAAACATAAGACCTGAAACAATAAAGTACATAGAACAAGACATAGGTATTAAACTCATGGACCTGGGCTTTAAAGAGCATTTTATGAATTTGACTCAAAAGGCAAGAGAAGTGAAGGCAAAAATTAATGAATGGGACTACATCAGACTAAGAAGTTTTTGCTCAGCAAGAGAAACTGATAACAAAATAAACAGACAGCCAACTAAATGGGAAATGATATTTTCAAACAACAGCTCAGATAAGGGCCTAATATCCAAAATATACAAAGAACTCATAAAACTCAACAACAAACAAACAGACAATCCAATAAAAAAATGGAAAGAGGACATGAACAGACACTTCTCCCAGGAAGAAATACAAATGGCCAACAGATATATGAAAAGATGCTCATCTTCTTTAGTTATTAGAGAAGTGCAAATCAAAACTACAATGAGATACCATCTCACACCTGTTAGATTAGCTATTATTAACAAGACAGGTAAGAGCAAATGTTGGAGAGGCTGTGGAGAAAAAGGAACCCTCATACACTGTTGGTGGGAATGTAAAGTAGTACAACCGTTATGGAAGAAAGTATGGTGGTTCCTCAAAAAACTGCAAATATAACTACCTTATGACCCAGCAATCCCTCTACTGGGTATATACCCCCAAAACTCAGAAACATTGATACGTAAAGACACATGCAGCCCCATGTTCATTGCAGCATTGTTCACAGTGGCCAGGACATGGAAACAACCAAAAAGCCCGTCAATAGATGACTGGATAAAGAAGATGTGGCACATATACACTATGGATTACTACTCAGCCATAAGAAATGATGACATCATATCATTTACAGCAAAATGGTGGGATCTTGATAACATTATACGAAGTGAAATAAGTAAATCAGAAAAAAACAGAAACTGCATTATTCCATATGTAGGTGGGACATAAAAGTGAGACTAAGAGACATTGATAAGAGTGTGGTGGTTACGGGGGGAGGGGAGAGAGGGAGAGGGGAAGGGGGAGGGGGAGGGGCACAAAGAAAACTAGATAGAAGGTGACAGAGGACAATCTGACTTTGGGTGATGGGTATGCAACATAATTGAACGAGAAGATAACCTGGATATGTTATCTTTGAATATATGTATCCTGATTTATTGATGTCAACCCATTAAAAAAATAAAATTATTAAAAAAAATTACTATTTGGATTAAACAATAACAATAAGTATTTAAAGCAATAATACTTTCTATTTATATGGAGCCTTGAAGGTTACAAAATGATTTAATGATATTTTAAAATTTGATCACATTTCTGGAGAAAAAATTGTAATATGAGCTAAAAATTAAATATGATACTTCCAATTTTTAAATGAGAGAGAAGAGCTTCAGGAACTTAATAATTTTTCATCTAATCTCAAAAGAGTAGATCCACATTCTTTAGTCTGTATTTCTACTACCTCACAGAAGACAACACATTTTCCTTTTTAATTTCTATCCAAACTAATTATTAAAAATGAGATATGAAAAATTAAGGCTATTACCTGTCAAGTTTCAAATAGTCGCATATTTAGAAGAATGTAGATTTTTAGCTTGGATTTTTCTCAGATGGGTGCTTAACAACATACAGACCAAATATTTAGTGCCATTTGTTTACCTTTTTCAATTTTTAAAATTTTTTATTGATTTTTTTTGGAGAGAGAGGAAGAGAGGGAGAAAAATGAAACAGAAAGATTTATTTGTTTTTCCACCTATCCATGCATTCATTGGTTGATTCTTATATGTGCCCTGACTGCTTGGGATCAACCCCACAACCTTGTCTTGTCAGGACAATACTCTAACTACCTAAGTGGGGAACTTTTTTCTTAAATGTTTATTTAACAGCTTCACTTTAGGGAACATGCAAAATTTTATGTGGGAATAAGTAAAGTGGGAGTAAAATTTTCTATATTTTATCTTTAAAAACAAAATGCCTTCAGTTAGAATGACTTTGTAATGACATTGTTTTTTCAAGGCAACGGGGATCTACAAATATATAACTGTACCTGTAATTATTTTGTGCATTTTAGAAAGATCCTAGCATTCAAGAGTCTTTCTTATAATTTTTGCTTTTCAATTTTTGTGGTCACTATAGCATTTAAATGAATCTTATTCTGTCACATAACTATTTGCATGTCAGTTAATTTTTTGATATCCTTATTTACCATAGTTATAAACTTGTGTTATACTTGAACAGTAAAATAAAATACAGTTTACTTATCTTTTTTTGATAGCCCATCCTATTGGAATGAGCAAGAAAAAGTAACAAAAATCAAAATAAAAATTTTTGTGCAATTTGTTTATATATTTAACAATTTTGGGGGGAAACTCCTTATTCTCTTTCTATGAAATGTTTAGTCTTTTCAGATTCTTTTGACCATTTATTTTTCTCCAGTGGTATTGATGTATGGGAATAGTAGGCGTTTTTCATGATTTTGAGGAGGTGAAAAGAACTAAACTCTTTGATGACATCTTGGATCTTATGGATCATTATGTTTCTCCTTTGAAATAATTGGTCTGGACTACTTTGGACTGGTAACATTTGCAATCTGAAATTATTATCCCTGATCATCATCAGTTACCATTGTGACTGATGCTGACATGATTGTGTACCTAGCCTAACTAACTTTTGATCTACTATTTGTTAAGGCTAGGCTACTGTTGTGCTACAGGTTCATTAGTTTTAATTAAAATCTGATTGGATGTAAAATTTCTTAGAGCATCTGCCATGTTTCTTCATAGAGCTCATAGCTTAACCAGTTCATACCACAGCCTTTGTTATAGTTTTATTTAATACTTTGCTACAGTAGCACTGATGACATTTTTCTTGGCTCTCACCTAATTCCATTATAGAATCCTACTTTTTACACACAGCAATATTTGGGACTTATCTATACCATGCAGAGCTTAAGAGATACTCGGAAAGAAAACGGTCTTCTGTGTGCCTCCTTTACTCTCAGTACTCCACTCTGATCACCAGATATGTGGTAGTTTTTCTGGCACCAAACAATTCTTCAACTCTCAGGATGCCAGTTGACTTTCCTATAATTTAACCCAATTTTGACACTATCTACCTGGAAAGAATGTCAAATCCCATAGATTAAATGTTCAGTTCTATAAGGTTTTTCCCCTTCATGTATACACACTTCAGTTACCAATCACCAAGTCCAGGCCATTACTGACTTCTTGACAAAACAGCTGTAAATAAGAGGTTGTGTCATCCCCAATTTTTGGTTCCATTATGTTGGACAAATATATTTGTAATATTTCTGTTATTTGATTTTTCTCACTTTTATTAAAAATGGTGCTGCCCATGTGGGGTGACTGATTACCTTCATGCTTGAGAAGGGGCTTGGTTATGCTAATGTGTACTAGAAGAGAGAGTTGTCCTGTCGAAAAGTTTTAAAAGGGGGAGCTAGGAGGCCATTTTGGAGAGACCACATTGTTGCAGAAAGGGGAGAGAGGCTACGTGGTTGGAGGGGAGGAGGCCGCCAAAATGGAGGCATGCAGAGGGGACTGAGTGAGACTATTGGGCCTTTGATTCTAAGGAAAAAATGGAGAAAGTCAGTGGCTTTGGGAGCCCTGAATAGAAAGGGAAGTGTTTTTCCACTGTGTTTATTTCTTGCCCGCCAAGTGCAAGCTAGTATTAAAGCTAATGGCCTACCACTTCTTGGCTCCGTTGTTTCATTACTGTCTGACTGAATCAAATGCAAACCTGCATGGGCCAGGCGGCTGTGATGGTGGCCATGGCTACTGACACTACTCGTTATCTACTAGAGCAGCTCATAGAACTGAAGAAAATATTTTACTTACTGGATTTCTGGTTAATTATAAAAGAATATCATTCAGGAGCAACTAGATACAAGAAATGCATAGTACAAGGTACTTATGGAAGAAAACACAAGAAGCTTACATGCTGTCTTGAGGTGAACCATTCTCCTTCTCTAACCCAGAAGCTGTCATAAGCCTGTCCTTTTGGTTCATTAAGGAGGCTTTATTATGTAGATGTGGTTGATTAAATTATTGGTTGTTGGTGATTGATATGACTTCCAAACCCTCTCCTCTCCCAGGATGTAGATGATGGTGGTGGAGATGGTTATGGCGCATGTATGGGTGGAGGGGTATGAACCTGAAAATTTCAAACCTCTAATCAGATGTTTGGTACTGCTAGCAATCAGCCCCTATCTTAATAGGCTTTGCACAAGTCACTTCGTTAACATAAACTAAAGTGTGGTTGAAAGGGACTTATTGAATAATAAAAGATGTCTTTATTGCTCTTATCACTTAGTAAATCCCAAAGGTTTTGGGAACCCTGTGCAAGAAGGAGGAGCAAAGACCAAATCTATAGGGGTGGAAAAAGTAAGTTTACAGTTATTCCTATGAAAAAAGACATGCAGGTTGTAAGTATTAAAATATAATACTTTATTAACTCTGTGTTTCACGTACTCATAAATGTGAACATAATTTCACCCACCCCTATATATTTTTTTATTATAAATCACAATCTCACACATGCTCAGAAAAGCAACACTCTAGCCTTCTCTAGTTTAATTAGCTTCTTTTTTTTTTTTTTTTTTTTTTTGTATTTTTCTGAAGCTGGAAACGGGAGGCAGTCAGACAGACTCCCGCATGTGCCCCACCAGGATCCACCCGGCACGCCTACCAGGGGGCGATGCTCTGCCCATTCGGGGTGTTGCTCTGTCACGACCAGAGCCACTCTAGCGCCTGGGGCAGAGGCCAAGGAGTCATCCCCAGCGCCCAAGCCATCTTTTGCTCCAGTGGAGCCTCCGCTGGGGGAGGGGAAGAGAAAGACAGAAAGGAAGGAGAGGGGGAGGGGTGGAGAAGCAGATGGGTGCCTCTCCTGTGTGCCCTGGCCGGTAATTGAACCCGGAACTTCTGCATGCCAGGCCAACGCTCTACCACTGAGCCAACCGGCCAGGGCCTAATTAGCTTCTTATTAAGACTTTGTCTGTTATGATCACTCCCAGGATTTTATTATATTTTATTACAGGGAAGCCTTCAAGAGAATCTTCAAGAATTTCCAATTTGAAGTGAGACAAAGTTCTTGCCCTTATGTTTTATGATTGTACCTGCCTTTCCATTCTGGGACCAAATATGGAGTCAGGAGATCAAAACACTCAGGTTTCAACCTCTGTCTTTCTCACTTGGACCTTCTTTCTTGTCCCATCAATCATAGTACTGTGGACACAGAGTTCTGTTTTTCCATGCCCTATTCTTCTTCTTTACATCAGGAAGTGGTCTAGTCTGTTTTTCTGTTACTGTAAGGAAGGACACAGTTATCCTTGACCCTGTTAGAGTCCCTGGTTGGATCTGATAATTAAGCTGACAATGATAGATAAACAGAAGAAAAGCATACAACTTTTAAAATTTTTTACAAGTACATAGGAACCTTCACAAAACCTATAGTGGTGACTGGAACAACAGCTTTTATACCTTTTAGACAAAACAGTAATGTTGGGCAGATGAAATATATTATGCTCACTTTGTTAAAGATGGCGCTGCCCACTTGGAGGCCATCACCCAGGTAATATTAATGTGTGTTGGGGGGCGGGCTGTGGGCAGGCAGAATCCTTGTAGCCTGGGGGTTGGTTTTACGACTAAGCCTTTCCCACCCTTTTTGATGTGGGGTGGTGCAATTCCATCATGTCTCTGAGAAGTGACTTTGTATTAGAGACTTCCCTATTTTGTATATTAGATTAAAGGTTTTGATTTCTACACTATAAAATGGGGGCAGAACAGGAGCTTGCTCTTAGTTCCTGAGATTAACATTAGAGGAGACAGCAGAGAGTAGAGAAAGGCCACGTAGAGGAGGCCAGGAGAAGTAGCCAAGATGGCGGAGTGTTGAGTGAGAGGTCAGTTAGAGCAGAGTTTGTGCAGGGAGAAGGAAGGAGATGGGGAACAGAGGTGAATAAGTCTGGTGAGCTAGAAACTTTTGATTCTAGGAAACTTGGATAAGTCAGTAGCTTTGTGAGCACTGAATGTGAATGGGTTTTGGAGCCCAGTGTGTGTTTTTACTTGCCCACCGGGTGCAAGCTAGGATTAAAGATGATGGCCCATCAGTTTTTGGCTCCATTGTTTCTTTCTAGGATTTCTCCGACTGTCCGAATCCTATGCGAACCTGCATGTGAATGGCCACGATGGCGGCTCCTGGCTCTACAAGTAATAAATCTGTGAAAAAATTGACAAAACAAAGGGGTTTGGGTTAGAGGTAGTGAATGGTGAAGAAGTAACTAGGAAGATAAGGGTTAATTTAACAAGGTTGGTTTGTACAGATTTCTTGGCCTCAAATTCTCTGTCTCTGGTAATAGGAATGTCTAAGAATGTCTCCCCTCCACCCTCTATTTACTCCTCACCCCCCCATCCCTGCCAGTACAGGGAAAGCACTGTAGGGGAGAAAGATGTTTTTCTCTATCCCTCTAGTTTCTTTTGGCTGGCCTATTAATTAAATCGGCATAGACGTAGAACAGGAGAACAACAAATTTAATTATATATGTCCCACAAAGACAGTGAGATTAAAGGACGAGTTAGGCAACAGAGGCTTATATGCCATCCTGAACTAAGGAGTGGGATAAGAGCCTGAGGCTTCAAAGGGGAAGGAGGTAATTCACAGGATGATAGAAAGCACAATTGTTTGGTAATTAGATGTTTATCCTGATATACAGATAGGTCATTCACGTAAAAAACTTATCTCTGGTTATAGCTCTTTTTCTGGTCCAAGCCTTCTAGCTGAATTATTTTAGGTATTTAAGGGAGAAGTAAAAGTTTGAGTTGGCTAAGTCTTGATTGACTTTACTTTAAAACAGCCCATATGCCAAAACGCCATATTTTGGAGAGGCTAATTCTGAATCTCTTTAATAACTTTCACATAGGATATTTACCTGCTGCTTTTAGGGAGAAATGACAAATCAGAAGAGGTCTGAGTGACCTTCCTGCCTTTAATATTTTCTCAGACTCCTTCAGCTTAAGATTTTCAATATGCTAAAGGTTGCTGTTGGTCAAAAAAGTTTGTAAATATGATATGTTTGCTCGCTTATAGTTTGTATTGGGTGTGGGGGACAGGCTGTAAGCAGGCTGGGACATTATAGCCTAAGGCTTAGTTTTAAGACTAAGCTTTTCCCCACACCCTTGACTGTTGCATGATGTAGGGTGGTGCACTATTATGAGGAATCCCATTATGCCTCAGATAAGTGACTTTGTATCAGAGACTTCCTTGTTTGTATATTGGATTAAAGATTTGATTTCTACACTATAAAATGGGCCAGATCAAGAGCTTGCTCTCTCAATTCCTGAGATTAGCATTAGAGGAGAGATCAGAAAAGAGAGCAGATAAAAGACCACTTGAAGGAGGCCAGGAGAAGCAGCCAAGATGGCAGAATGCTAAAGGAGAAGCCAGTTTGCGCAGAGTTTGTGCAGAGAGAAGGAGATGGGGAACAGAGGTTGTAAAGCCAGAATTCATGGCCAGGGCCAGCATCAGAGCAGCCCAGCCCATGCAGGTTCGCATTGGATTCAGACAGTCAGTAAAGAAACAGCGGAGCCAAAAACTGATGAGCCATAGTCTTTAATCCTAGCTTGCACCCGGCGGGCAAGTAAAAATACACACTGGGCTCCAAAACCCAGTCACATTCAGTGCTCACAAAGCCACTGACTTATCTGAGTTTCCTAGAATCAAAGGTTTCTAGCTCACCAGCCTTATTCTCCTCAGTTCCCCATCTCCTTCCTTATCCCAGATACAAACTCTGCACAAACTGGCATCTCACTCAGTACTCCGCCATCTTGGCTGCTTCTCCTGGCCTACTCCACGTGGCCTTTCTCTGCTCTCCTCTGCTCTCTCCTCTAATCATCCCAGGAACCAAGAGCGCAAACTCTCATTCCATCCCCATTTTATATTGTAGCTTCACAACCTCTAATCCAATATACAAAATAGGGAAGTCTCTAATACAAAGTTACTTCTCTGAGGCATGATTGGATTGTACCGCCCCACATCAAAAAAGATGGGAAAGGCTTAATCCCAAAACCAAGCCCCAGGCTACAAGGATTCTCAACACACATTAATATCACCTGGGCAACGGCCTCCTCGTGGGCAGCGCTGTCTTTAACAAAGTGAGCATAATATATTTTATCTGCCCAACAGAGGTGAATAAGACTGGTGAGCTAGAAACCTTTGATTCTAGGAAACTCGAATGAGTTAGTGGCTTTGGGAGCCCTGAATGGAAAGGAAAGTGTTTTCCCACTGTGTGTATTTCTTGCCCACCAAGTGCAAGCTAGGATTAAAGCTAATGGCCCACCAGTTCTTGGCTTCATTGTTTCATTACCATCTGTCTGAATCCTATGCGAACCTGCCTGGGCCAGGCGGCTGTGATGGTGGCCTTGGCTTTACAGTTGCCATATTTTAGGATAGCATATTCTAAACCCCATTATTACTTTAGAGAGCTAAATAAATTTGAGTATTATTTGCTGTCTTCATAAAGCCTGACTGTCAAGCCTTCTTTCTTTTCTTTCTTTCTTTCTTTCTTTCTTTCTTTCTTTCTTTCTTTCTTTCTTTCTTTCTTTCTTTCTTTCTTTCTTTTATGAACTTAAAAATCCTGCTTTGGTTGTCAGAGATCTCATATGGCATATGTGGGTAGGGGTTAGTTGCAGATTAAACAAACAATTTTTCCAAGACTATTAAGAAAATTATTCATTACCCAATATTTACTGGCTAAAAATATCATTGGAAAAGCTGGCTTATCACCAAACTTCAGTACAACTCTTAATTTTCAGAAACATACTGCAGAATTCAGCTCCAGGCCCTAAAATCTGGAAATTTGTTACCCCGAAGTTATCCTCCTATGCTAGTGTTACTAAGGGAGTCTACAAATCAAGTGGTCATTAAATGTAGAGCCATACTGCTGCTGAAATCAATAAAATGAAGCCTTAGACTCTGAATCTCTTCTCCCTTTGCACAGTTTTCAATTCAAATCACATATGAGAACATATGATAGATAGAAGCAAAATCACATCTGAAATTCTGATTAAAAGAGAATCTGAAATTGTAATTTTTAATATCTCAGCATACAGGAAAGCACACTAGAAGGAAGTTGAAATAGATAGTAAATGTGCCAACCTAAAGGATCAATTACACATGCAAAGCATTAAAGACAGTGTATGGTACAGAGTAATTTCAAGAAATATTTACAATTTTTTTGTTATTGCAGTTATTATTATTCATATTACAGTTTAAAAAATTTAAACTCACCTCCCTTACACTCAGACAAATGGGTGACTTTGGATAGTAAAGAAGAAGATTATGCACACTGAAATGCATATGAGAAAGATGTCTATGTTACCCCTATATAGTAATATAAATTTTAAAACAAACAAAAATTAAGGTAAGTCCACTATTTCCCTGACTTTATTATGTCTAAACTATTTAAATATTAAAAGTTATTTATTAAATAATTTTCATTTGTTTAAATTCACCCAAAATTGTAAATAGTTCAGATGCATATCTTGGAAATAACTTTTTTAAAGTTAATATCTCCTTTCCACTTTTATTTTTTTTATTCATTCTACTCTCTTGTACTTTTCCTTTCTCAAAATTTTCCACTGAGTTTTCTTAATTTTCTTTCCTTTTCACCTTGCCTTTTATCATTTTGATGCTTTTGTTTATCTCCCCTTTAGTGTTTGTGCTGCCTAGATATTTAGGAACCATTCTTCTACTGTCACAGCATTTCCACATTAGCAGTTAAATTGACTTGAAATTTTTAATTCAATCAATTTAAAAGATTTATACATGAGACATTATTTTCTACAATATATTATCCCTTTCTAAATCCTAAAATTGAATACACTTTTGCTTTTTATTGGTAAAAGTGGGTCATTGTTTTGAATATTTATCATTAAGCATTGTTATAACACTAACCCATGTCAGATTTTGTGAGTCTAAGCTTTCTTCTTTAGTATTAAGTGGTAATTTTTACTTTACTCATTTATTTGTTTCTACTTTCTATTACCAGTGCATGGTGAACTAACAAGTAAGTTCGGAATCTTCCTTAAACCTAATTAATAAGTTCCTATAGTTGGTCCTAACAAATTCAATACATAACTTCAGCTCAAGGGGTCCCTGAAAGCTTTTTGGTTTTCTTAGATGCCTAGCCTATGAATTTCCTAACTTGGGGGAGTTTCCTAAATTTTTCCAGAATTAAAATATTGAGAAAATACAGAAGAAAAGTAAATTTCTTAAAATGAGTCAGAGAAATGAACAATAAAAAAGACTTAGTGGTTTTAGAAAAATTTTTACCTTACTACAGATGAGAATGTGTAAATTAATTTATTGCAAACTAAAGATTTATTTTAGATTTATATAATATCTTTTAGAACTATAAATCCTCCCCAAAATTAAGGAACGTATGTTTTAGAATAAAATATACATTTTTTTATGTTTTGTTTTATGTTTTTCTATAATTCAATGATTAAGTGCATAGACTTTGAAGTCAAGGTTCCTTGGGCTTAACTAGTAGCGGCTCATTGGATAAACCTGTGTTTGAAACCCTGAGGTCACTAACTTAAGTCATGGCTCATCTGACTTGAAGGCAGGCTCACCAGCTTGAGCACAGGGTTGCTGGCTTCAGCATGGGATCATCAACATGAAACCATAGTTGCTGAATTGAGCCCAAAAGTCACTGGCTTAAATCCATGGTTAGTGGCTTGAGCCCAGTGTTGCTGACTTAAGCAAGAGATCACTGGCTCCACCTAAACCACACACCCCCAACCCCCAAAAAGGCACATATGAGAAACAATCAGCAAATAAATAAAAGGGACACAACTATGAGTTGATGCATCTCATTCCTCTCCTCCCTCTCTCCCTCCCTTCCTGTCTCTCCCTCTCTCCAATAATAATAATAATAATGAAAGAAAATATCCTGTCATAGCATCTGAAATATTATATTTTAGCACATTTCTGAACACAATTTATATAGAGAGAGCCAAAGAGAGTAAGTGATTCACTATTATTTAATAGCTTTTCTAAAGTGGCAAAAAAAAAGGGCATCTTTTCTACAAGGTTCTTTATTTATGCTAGGTAAATGGGCTTTCTGGTTTTAATCAAGAGATGTGTTTGCTTGTGTACATATGTGTTTATTTACTCTGAGGCAGTAAGAGAGAGATTTTAATATAGAAAGTAAAAAATAGACAGTAAGAAAGTTCAATCTTGTTTAATTAAAAATCTTAACCTGATAGTTTTATACAAGACAAAGTTAAAAGATTGGTTTGAAGTCCATAAAATGATACTTTTTTATTATTTGAAGTGGCTCATGGCTCTCATACGAACATACCTAATATTTCTGGAGCATTACATCTTCAGAGATATAATCATACTATGTATCAATAAAAAGAAAATAGGCCCTGGCCGGTTGGCTCAGTGGTAGAGCGTCGGCCTGGCGTGCGGAAGTCCCGGGTTCAATTCCTGGCCGGGGCACACAGTAGAGGCGCCCATCTGCTTCTCCACCCCTCCCCCTCTTCTTCCTCTCTGTCTCTCTCTTCCCCTCCTGCAGCCAAGGCTCCATTAGAGCAAAAGATGGCCCGGGCACTGGGGATGGCTCCTTAGCCTCTGCCCCAAGTGCTAGAGTGGCTCTGGTCGCAACAGAGCGACGCGCCGGATGGGCAGAGCATCGCCCCCTGGTGGGTGTGCCGGGTGGATCCCCGTCAGGCACATGCGGGAGTCTGACTGCCTCCCTGTTTCCAGCTTCAGAAAAATACAAAAAATAAAAATAAAAAAATAAAAAATAAAAAAAATAAAAACAAAATACATGGTAAGTGAAATTTTGATTTCTGGCTGCTTTGGGATTATATGGCCATGGGTCAAACGTTTACTCAGGCATTGAAAGGGAGATTCTTTAGTTCTAAAGACTTAGGCATGATTTCAAAGCATGCTAATAAGCAAACCAGAAAGTAGATGAAAAAGTGGTATATTCACAGATAATTGTAAGTTTTGGTTTTCAGAAGTTGAAGGAGTAAGTTTGTATTATTTTAGGGAAGATAGACCACAAAGGAGTAAATGATAACTGGAAGGAAGGTGGATAGAGCAACCTCATTGTCTTATGTGGTGTCATTCTGTGGAAAGATTGATAAAGTTTCAAGAATGGAAACTCAGAGTTCTGCCAAAAAATTAGCTGAATGGCTTTAGACAAGCTACTTGACTTCTCATAGATCCTCAGTTTTCCTATTTATAGTATAAAGATGTCAACACAGGAAACATCAAAATCCATAAGAATTTCTAAGTTTATTTGAGCCAAACTGACAAGAATTGTCATGAAGCAAAATCTCAATGGATTGAGAAAATGATTCAGAGAATGGCAGTTTTGCACCTTATTTTATACATTATAATCAAAGAAGAAGACATAAGGGGTTTAGATAAAAATCTATTGGTGATTAGGGAGGTAAAAAAAAGCAAAGAGGGAAATCTCTGAGACTAGATAAAAAGCAAAATGGATAGACACATACTTCTTTTACATTTCTGGGTACAGGGTAGCTAACAATTAACATTCATAGCATGTCGAGGTTGTATGCTGAGAACAAGATAACAATGAAGGTTCTATGGTCTCCTACTCTCTTGGGAGCTTGTGCCCTGAGGGGTCTGGAAAAAAGGGATTCTCTGACATTCTAAAGTCATTTATCATAAATGCAAAACCAAAACAAAACACAATAGGCTCAGGCTTAGCTCAGATGAAGATTGACCTTTGTCAATCAAGGAAGATACTGGCCTAGAATGTGGCTGCCTGCCATGACTCTCTTTTAGTTAGAAAATTTTAATTTCAGATCATCCTATACCGTTACTTTAGTTTTCTGAGTTTGTGAAGCTTGCCATGCAGTCCCCCTTAAAGACTGTCAAGCTTAGTATGTGACACCTTTTCATCCAAAATGAAATTCAGAAATATTCGTTGAGTACGCACCATGTGCCACCTTTGAACTATGCTTGAGATATATAGCTCAATTCCTTTACAGGATTGGGAGCCTCCTATTATAAAGAGGAAGGCAGGCACTCAATAAGTGCAACAAGGTACTACAAATGCTATGATTTTACTTCTACTATTGAGAAGAAAGAGGGAGAAGAATAAGAATGTAGAATCTTATCTTCAGGTGTGGGTAGAGAATTAATACAGTAGGTATTTGGGAGGGATATGGAGACACATTTTAGGCAGGGCAAGCATGGGGGGAATTCTGGGGACAGCAAACATTTTGATACAGTGTAGCAAAGACAGGAATGTAAACACTGACAAATAGTTCAGTTATCAAATTTTAAATGCCTAGATATTTGGGGAATAGTCATGTTAAGATAAATGGTCAATCATCCTGGTGATCTTTGGAGCAGAGAAAGAACTATATGATTTCAGTGAAAACAGTTATAGCACTATGTCCTCTAATGTAATTCCATTTTACCTTCATTGATATGAATCAGGTAAGTGTCTGGAGTCATGCAGAGTTACTTTTTGCGATATTTTCCCACATAATTGGCTTGTTCAGAATCCTTGAGAAATTTTCTCATGTACATGTTCTTACACTTATCAGAGGCTATGAATCTATATCAGGGTGAGTGCTATAGTGTTCCCAAACTACATATGAACTTGCAAATTTCATGTTTAGACTATCTTCCACTGGGTCATTACTAAAAATATTTTTCAACATAAGGATATTCAAAACAATAAATAGGGATAGCAAATATGGTCAGGGTCCCACCAATTAGAACATAATATTGACTACTGTTTAAAAGAGAGTATGTTTACCCTTCAAGTTAAACTTTGGTACTGCCACTCCTTTTAATGCTAGAAGGGGCAATAAGCTTGTGTTTATTGTGACTTCCTCAAAAAGCAGACTGGGGTATTGATCACTAAATAACAGTGCAGGTAGCGTCACCCAGCGTTCACATGGTTGAAGCTCTCTTCATATACGACATTCAGAAAAACTCTATTTAGCATTGTGCATATGATAGAGATTAGAAATGTATCCTACAGATAGCTTACCTCACATCAAGAGGTCACTACATGATTTATTTTAGTAAATTCTATTTTTATGCTGGAGGTACTGACAAAAAGCTGATAAGAAGTGGCTGTTGTGTCATGGCATATAATCAAAGTTTTGAATTGGAAGGAATTTGAGCATGCATCTAGTACAGTTTTCTTGGGCTATGTATTAGAATTCTCTAAAGAAATAGAACTGTTAGCATATCCTGCTGAAGAAGAAATTTATTATAGAGATTGGTTTATGTAGTTATGAAGGCTAAATCCAACCATTTGCCCTCTACAAGCCAGGAACCAGGAAAGCCAGTGGTGTAATTCAATTTGAAGGCATGAGAAATGGAGAGGCAGGTGGTATGAAAGGGAGAAGATAGATGTACCTTTGGGGGGTGTGGGGATAATTCAACTTTCCTCCTCTTTTTTTTTCTATTTAGCCTTCAGGAACTGGATGATATCCACCCACATTGGGAGGGCTATCTGCTTTGTTCATTCTGCCAATTAAAATGCTCATCTCTTTAGAAAGACACTCAGAGATATACCCAGGAACATCGGGAATATTGTTTTACCAGCAATCTGGGAATATCTTAGAACAGAAGAATAAAGAGCATGCTCAAGTTGAATAAAACGGAATGACTGACTCTTGATCGAAAGCTTTTTCACATTTACCTTAATGTTTTGTTATGTGATAACAGTAAATACACATTCAAAAAGCTTGGGAAACTTGTTAGTTGTGAGAACATATCATATTAAGCAAACCTAATATAAGAAAATCCAAATTTATGTACATGATTAAATGTCAGCAATTTTAATCTTTGCAAAAGAATTCAATGAAAGCTTCCTTTAAGTAGTAAACCATTAGTTTATTCAAGATTTTTATTGGTTTGTACTCTATTCATGGTATTATATATTTATAGCATAAAATATACATATTTCCTTATAAACTGTGCTGGCATTATTTCTGTTCTGAGGGATTCTGAATGTGTTAATGGACAGATAATGCAAAAAGTAGAATTGATTAGCACCCCAGTGATGGATGATTCTATAACTATACCTCAACCAACATGTTATATCATAAAAAATTGTTCTAGCATTTATAGCTCTTACTTTTGAGCAGGGATATAGGAAAACCTCTTGAAAGCTATCACCCAGGTTCTAACATAAGGAAGAGCAACCTCAGGGGGGACTGGGCAGAAAATTATGTGTCTGACACTGTTGGTTGGTCAGGGAATAAGACATTAAAAATAAAATATTAAAATTTGATTATCTTGTCTACACGCTTTATAAAATAACACTGCTGTTTGTAAAATATGGACAAAGTCTGAGAATTTTTAATATAGTGCTTCTTCCAAAATCTTTTCATCATTTTCTTAACACCATGATGTTCAACAGACCTTAAGCATTGTAGAAAATACACCATTCTGTATGATATGCTCACTGTTTTGCCTCTTCTATATATGTCACTAAGTGCCTGCTACTTAGTAGATACTTAATACAAATTTGTTGAATGAATACATGAATACATGGTAATTTTCACTGTAACGATAATTTTAATGTATCAAAGAGAATTATTCAATTTCCTGGTCTTTAAAGATTTTATTAGAGAAATAAATTCTTACTGAGAATGATAGTAATCACAACTTTATTATCTCCTGTTTATTATGGATATTAAACTGTGAGTAGAAACTAGGAAATCATTTGCTCAGTAGCCATAACTTCTGTGGATTTTCTCATATCAATATAATCAGTAAAAGAAGCTGAATCAAAATATCAAGGAGTGTCTTACCAATAACCAAGTGAGTAATACATTATAATAGTGTCATTGACCTCTGTGATTCAAACAAAAAAATACATACTAAAAAGCTTATGTTATGATACTAAAATCTAGATAAACTGTAAACTGTAGTCCAAAACTACACAGATTACCTTTATCCTCTTTGGTTAGTTGCCAAAACTGAGAAAGTATCTCTGGTACTAGAATTTGGCTAAACTACTCTATAATACTGGAGTTTATTGAATACTTCTATCCTACTGATGCAGCAGCTGTGGCATTCATTTTGTCTGGCTAAACAGTCTATAGCAGGGCTTTATACTGACACTAGCTCCTCCCTCAAGTACCCAAATAACAGCTAACTCAGTCACAACTAAGGGTAAATTCCTGATATGAGCTTGTAGCAGGAAGCAACCCAAAGGAGGATAAGACACTCAGATAACATAATCAGAGGAAAATAGAATTTATTAAAAGCTGGCAGAGCACGTGAGTTAGTAGCTCCAACGGCAACTCCAAAGATTCATGCTCTCTAAGATCAATTTTCTTCCAGGTTATATACCTTTTTTAGAATATATGTGTTCATGCAAGGAGTTCATGATTCCTTTGTCCAGAGGTATATGTCACTCATATGACTCCAGGAAGGGAGAGTGAGTTTTGGGGAGGAAGCAAGAGGGAAGGGGTTCTGGACCACCGGTCTCAGCTATTTACAAGTCTTGTCTTTCTTTTTGTGTTTGTGCAACCAGCTCCAGGCAACCTTTCAGAGAACTATAGAAAGTAGTTAATCTATAATTGGTTGACTCAGTTGCCCCTGCAGGCTTCTTTCCTTTGCATTTTTTGTTTTTTCCTTCTCAGGAGAGAGGGGGCCTGGCCCTCCTTCCTCAAGCTGTGCAAAGCCCCTGATGATAAGCAGTCTCATCTGTCTCTCACCTTTATCCTTTTAGATAGAACCCTAAGACAGTACCCCCCTCTGAAAACTTATGAAATTCTAGCTCTATTTGGTTTGAATTGACCAATCTGACTTTACCTTGGAAGAAACCCAAAAGTATTCCACCTGCAGACCCCAATAAATGTATAAGCCTCAGGTTCAGCAGCTCACTTTCTGTCTATACTGTGCCTTGACCTCCCCAAGTAACCGTCAAGATATGCCTTATATTCCTCTAGGACCCATGAGTGATAAACTTCTCTATTTCACTTTTGGTGGAGTCTTTGTTCAACTATGGCTTACTATCCAATATCTTGGGGTTCTATTGATAGTTAACAAAAAATTTTGTTAATTTAACAAGAATCAAAACAAAATGGGTTTAGTGTTTTCAAAATATGGATGACAGCATCAGTAGAATAAAAATACTTCAATAAACATCCAAGTAAATACTTGGCTCCTAACAATTGGTAAAGTTTTGGAAATGTAAGGAATTTGACATAACACAATACTATAAATTTAACTTTTGATTCCATTATTTAATAGCTTATTCATGTAGGTAAACAGCATTTAGAATGTTCTGTAGAAGAAGAAATTGATCAGATTGCTTGCATTAGTTTGGGAGCCTTTTGTTAGCTATTCTTCTAGAATTACAGTGAAGCCTGAGGCCACATTGAATGGTAATTGAATGGCTTGATTGTTGGTAGTAAATTACAGAAATTAAGGAATAATTTTTTACACTATGTTTATTGACCTGATGAAAGCTATTAATGTTATTAATAGGCATGTTTGCATAAAGATAGTCAAGTGTTCTGGTCAACTTAGCTTTTTGCTCCATAGCCTTCTAATAATCACAAGTATGGTTATCTCATTCATTCTTTCAATTATTCATTAAATAGTTCTAGAATCCCTGTTATGTGACAAGCTTTTCAGTTGATGAAGGTGTGACAAAGAGTGAATAGGACATGATTTCTCCTGTAGTTCAATACTAATAGCTTAGGAGAATCAGATGTAATACTGGGCTTATTTTGACCTTGTATGCAGATTCAAGTAGCTTTTCCACCCTGTTGCTTTCCATATCTAAGTTATTGCCTTGTTTCCTAGCTTGATACTTAATTTATTTGGGAAACCATTACATACATACTTTCTTGCAAGTATTCCTAGGGTCTAAAATTCTGTCCCAGGTCCCTGGAATTCATGGCAAGGCATTCCCCCACTATACTATTCTTTACATCACCATAGCCATCACAAGCCTTCTGAAAGTTAGTTATTATCAGGTTCCTCTAATACTCTGTACCTCTAACATCTTGGGACTTCAGAAAGACTTCATTATTGAAATTCTCCATGCAAAATGCATACTTGCTTTAACTCCAATTACATCATAGCAGTCTTAGGACCTTTGGTATAAATGGGGGATTAATGATGAAACACACAGTTTTATTTTATTTTTATTTTTTGACAGAGACAAAGAGAGAGTCAGAGAGAGAAGACAGACAGAAAGGGAGAGAGTTGAAAACAATCAATTCTTTGTTTCAGCACCTTAGTTGTTTATTGATTGTTTTCCTATATGTGCCTTGTGCCAGCAGAGTGAGTGACCCCTTGCTCAAGCCAGCAAACTTGATTTCAAGCCAACGACCATAGGCTTCCAGCCAATGACATTTGGGCTCAAGCTAATGACCATGGAGTCATATTTATGATCCCACATTCAAGCCAGCAACCTCATGCTCAAGCTGGTGAGCCTGTGCTCAAGCCAGATGAGCCCTCACGCAAGCTGGCAAACTTGGGGTTTCAAACCTGAGTCCCCCGCATCCCATTCTGATGCTTTATCCACTGTACCACCTCATGGTCTGGTGAAACAAAGTTTTTTTAAGGGCATAGAATATTCATGTTTTAAACAATTTCTGCTTTACATTCTAGGATATGAGGTCTTTGAAAGATAGAATCAAGTAGTATTCATGTCTTGTCACTCAACATTTAATACATAGTTGTTCTATTAAGTATTTTATTACAAACAAAGTTTTGACAAAGTAGGTAAAGACTATCAACTCCTTTCTTATTAAAGAATGACTCAACTAGCTTAACCAAGGACAGGGAATAATTTTAAGCTATAATTTTCCTCCAGCTAGACATTATTTGTTGCCTCCTATTGGGTTAACTTCAAAATAGTCCAGTGTTTCAGAAATTGGTTAAGAATATTCCTGCCAAAATCCTCATAGCAGCATTCTTGCTGACTTCTTGAGTATTTTTAAAATTGAAGTATAATTTACATACTAAATAGTAACAATTTTAAACTGTGGAATTCAAATTTAGTATATTCATAGAATAGTGCAGTTGTCACAACTATCAAATTCCAGAATATTATTTTAGCCCTAAAAGAAACCTTGCATCCATTAGCAGTCACTCCTCATCTGTTCCAGTCTTTGAATCAATAATCTCTCTTTTGTATGTATAAATTTTCCTATTCTGAAAATTTCTTATAAAAAGAATCATGCAATATTTGGCCTTTTGTATCTAGATTCATTCTTAAAACTTACCTTAATGTTTTAAAGTTTCAGCCATGTTGTAACATGAATCAATCTTTCTTTCTCTTTCCCTCTTTCCTTTTCTTTCTTTCTTTCTCTTTCTTTCTTTCTTTCTTTCTTTCTTTCTTTCTTTCTTTCTTTCTTTCTTTCTTTCTTTCTTTCTTTCTTTCTTTCTTTCTTTCTCCCTTCCTTTCTTCATTTCTTTCTTTCTCTCTTTCTTTCTTTCTTTCTTTCTTTCTTTCTTTCTTTCTTTCTTTCTTTCTTTCTTTCTTTCTTTCTTTCTTTCTTTCTTTCTTTCTTTCTTTCTTTCTTCTTTCTTTTTTTCTCCCTTCCTTTCTTTCTCTTTCTTCCTTTCTTTCTTTCATATCTCTCTCCTTCCTTCCTTCCTTCCTTCCTTCCTTCCTCCCTTCCTTCCTTCCTTCCTCCCTTCCTTCCTTCCTTCCTTCCTTCCTTCCTTCTTTCCTTCCTTCCTTTCTTTCTTCCCTCCTTTCTTCCTTTTGGCTGAATAATATTCTATTGTATGGATATGCTGCATTTTATTTATTATTTCATCAGTTGATGGACATTTTGGTTGTTTCTACTTTTTGGCTTTTATGACTAGTACCACTATGAACATTTAGTTAATTTGTGTGTGAACCTATGTTTTCAATTCTCTTGGATATATGTGTAGGGGTAGAGTTTCTGGGTCATATGGTAACTTTATGTTTAACTTTTTGAGGAACTGTCAAACAGTTTTTCAAAGTGGCTGCATTATTTTACTTTCTAACCATCAGTGTACGAAAGTTCATTTATTTGTTCAACATTGTCAACACTTGTTTTTTTATAAATAAATATTTATTAATGTTAATGGGGTGACATAAATAAATCAGGGTACATATATTCAAAGAAAACATGTCCAGGTTATCTTGTCATTCAGTTATGTTGCATACCCATCACCCAAAGTCAGATTGTTCTCCGTCACCCTCTATCTAGTTTTCTTTGTGCCCCTCCCCCTCCCCCTTCCCCTCTCCCTCCTTCTCTCCCATGACCCCCTCCCCACCACCCCCAGTATCCACCACACTCTTGTCCATGTCTCTTACTCTTGATTTTATGTTCCACCAATGTATGGAATCATGTAGTTCTTGGTTACTGTTGATTTAATTATTTCACTCCGTATAATGTTATCAAGATCCCACCATTTTGTTGTAAATGATCCAATGTCACCCTTCCTTATGGCTGAGGAGTATTCCATAGTGTATATGTGCCACATCTCCTTTATCCAGTCTTCTATTGAAGGGCTTTTTGGTTGTTTCCATGTCCTGGCCACTGTGAACAATGCTGCAATGAACATGGGGCTACATGTGTCTTTACGTATCAATGTTTCTGAGGTTTTGGGGTATATACCCAGTAGAGGGATTGCTGGGTCATAAGGTAGTTCTTTTTTCCATTTTTTGGGGAACCACCATACTTTCTTCCATAATGGTTGTACTACTTTACATTCCCACCAACAGTGAATGAGGGTTCCTTTTTCTCCACAGCCTCTCCAACATTTGCTATTACCTGTCTTGTTGATAAGAGCTAATCTAACAGGTGTGAGGTGGTATCTCATTGTAGTTTTGATTTGCATTTTTCTAATAACTAATGAAGATGAGCATCTTTTCATATATCTGTTGGCCATCTGTATTTCTTCCTGGGAGAAGTGTCTGTTCATGTCTTCTTCCCATTTTTTTATTAGATTGTTTGTTTGTTTGTTCAGTTTCATGAGTTCTTTGTAAATTTTGGATATTAGGCCCTTATCTGAGCTGTTGTTTGAAAATATTATTTCCCATTTAGTTGGCTGTCTGTTTATTTTGTCAGTTTCTCTTGCTGAGCAAAAACTTTTTAGTCTGATGTTGTCCCATTCATTTATCTTTGCCTTCGCTTCTCTTGCCTTTGGAGTCAAATTTATAAAATGCTCTTTAAAACCAAGGTCCATGAGTTTAGTACCTATGTCTTTTTCTATGTACTTTATTGTTTCTGGTCTTAAACTTAGGTCTTTGATCAATTTTGAATTAATTTTAGTACAAGGGGACAAGCTGTAGTCGAGTTACATTCTTTTGCATGTGGTTTTCCAGTTTTCCCAGCATCATTTGTTGAAGAGGCTTTCTTTTCTCCATTGTGTGTTGTTGGCCCCTTTACCAAAAATTATTTGACCATATATATGTGGTTTTATTTCTGGACTTTCTATTTTGTTCCATTGATCTGAGTGTCTATTTTTCTGCTAATACCATGCTGTTTTGATTGTTGTGGCCTTATAATATAGTTTGAAGTCAGGTATTGTAATGCCCCCAGCTTAATTCTTTTTCCTTAAGATTGCTTTGGCTATTCAGGGTTTTTTATAGTTTCATATAAATCTGATGAATTTTTGTTCCATTTCTTTAAAAAATGTCATGGAATTTTGATGGGAATTGCATTAAATTTATAAATTGCTTTGGATAACATGGCCATTTTGATTATATTTATTCTTCCTATCCAAGAACAATGAATATTTTTCCATCTCATTGTATCTTTTTTTATTTTCCTTAACACTGCTTTGTAGTTTTTGTTATATAGGTCCATTACATTCTTGGTTATGTTTATTCCTAGGTATTTTTTTAGTTGTTGTTGCAATCGTGAAGGAAATTATTTTTTGAGTTTGTTTTCTAATATTTCATTGTTGGCATATAGAAAGGCTATGAACTTTTGTATGTTAAGTTTGTATCCTGCAACCTTACTGTATTGGTTTATTGTCTCTAGTAATCTTCTTGTGGAGTCTTTGGCGTTTTCAATGTATAGGATCATATCATCTGCAAAATGTGATACCTTTACTTCTTCTTTTTCGATATGGATGCCTTTTATTTCTTTTTCTTGTCTGATTGCTCTGGCCAGAACTTCAAGCTCCATGTTAAATAAGAGTGAAGAGAGTGGAAAACCCTGTCTTGTTTCTGATTTAAGGTGGAAAGTCTTCAATTTTATGCCATTTAATATGATGTTGGCTGATGGTTTATCATATATGGCCTTTATCATGTTGAGATATTTTTTTTCTATACCCATTTTCTTGAGTGTCTTAAACATAAAGCTGTGTTGTATTTTATCGAATGCCTTTTCTGCATCTATTGATAAGAACATGTGGTTTTTGTTCTTTGCTTTGTTGATATGGTGTATTACGTTAACCGTTTTACATATGTTGAACCATCCTTGAGATTCTGGGATGAATCCCACTTGATCATGATATATTATTTTTTTAATATGCTATTTTATTCGATTTTCCAGTATTTTGTTTAGTATTTTAGCATCTGTATTCATTAGAGATATTGGTCTGTAGTTTTCTTTCTTGTGCCGTCCCTGCCAGGTTCGGTATGAGGGTTATGTTGGTCTCATAAAATATGTTTGGAAGTATTGCTTCTTCTTCAATTTATTGGAAGACTCAGTAGAATGGAAACCAAGTCTTCTTTGAATGTTTGATAGAATTCACTAGTATAACCATCTGGGCCTGGACTTTTATTTTTGAGGAAGATTTTAATAGTTTTTTCTATTTCCTCCCTGCTAATTGGTCTGTTTACACTTTCTGTTTCTTCATGACTCAGTCTAGGAAGGTTGTATAGTTCTAGGAATTTATTCATTTCTTCTAGATTGTTGAATTTGGTGGCATATATTTTTTCATAGTATTTTACAATAATTCTTTGTATATGTATGATGTCTGTGGTGATTTCTCCTCTTTTATTTTGGATTTTGTTTATATAAGTCCTTTCTATTTTTTCCTTGGTGAGTCTTGTAAAGGGTTTGTCAATTTTGTTGATCTTTTCAAAGTATCAGCTCGTTGTTTTATTAATTTTTTTATAGTTTTTCTGTTCTCTATTTCATTTATTTCTGCTCTGCTTTTTATTATGTCCTTTCTTTGGTTGGTTTTGGGTTGTCTTTGTTTTTCTTTTCTAGTTCCTTAAGGTGTGAAGTTAAGTGGTTTACTTGGGCTCTCTCCTGTTTTTTCATATAGGCCTGAAGCGATATAAACTTCCCTCTTATTACTGCTTTTGCTGCATCCCAGAGATTTTGATATGTCATATTGTCATTTTCATTAGTCTGTATATATCTTTTGCTCTCTGTGTTTATTTCTTCCTTGACCCACTCATTTAGTAAAAGTATGTTGTTTAGTTTCCATATTTTTGTGGGTATTTTTCCCTCTTTTTTGCAGTTGAATTCTAGTTTCAAGGCTTTATGATCAGAAAATAGGCTTGCTACAATTTCAATTTTTCTGAATTTGCTGATGTTATTTTTGTGGCCCAACATATGGTCAATTGTTGTGAATGTTCCATGTACACTAGAGAAAAAATGCATACTCTGTTGCTTTGGGATGAAGTGTCCTGTAGATGTCTATTATATCCAGGTGCTCTAGTGTTTTGTTTAAGGCCAATATATCTTTATTGCTTCTCTGTTTGGATGACCGATCTAGAGCTGTCAACGGTGTATTGAGGGTTCCAAGTATGATTGTATTTTTGTCAGTTTTTGATTTAAGGTCAATAAGTAGCTGTCTTATATATTTTGGTGCTTCTAGGTTTGGTGCATATATATTAAGGATTGTTATGTCTTCTTGATTCAGTGTCCCGTTAGTCATTATGAAATGACCATTTTTGTCTCTGAGTACTTTTTCTGTCTTGTAGTCAGCATTATTAGATATGAGTATTGCTACACCTGCTTTTTTTTTGGATGTTATTTGCTTGGAGTATTGTTTTCCAGCCTTTCTCTTTGAATTTCTTTTTATCCTTGTAGCTTAAATGTGTTTCTTGTAGGCAGCATAAAGTTATTTTCTTTTTTAATCCATTCTGCTACTCTGTGTCTTTTTATTGGTGAGTTTAATCCATTTACATTTAGTGTAATTTTTGACACTTGTGGGTTCCCTATTGCCATTTTATAAATTGCTTTTTGTTAGTTTGTATCTTGTTTGATTCTTCTCATTTGTTTTTCTATCATTTGTTTTTGTTTGTTTGTATTCCATACTTCTTTCTTCTGTTGCTACCTGTTTTATGTCATGTGCTTCTGTGGTGGTTTTTTTAAGTGTGGTTACCATTAATTATTGAAAAGGGTAACTACCATATTCATTGTAGTCCCCTATCTTATGAGTGTTTCTGCACTTCATCGTCCTTTGCTAATCTTCGTCCTTTCCCCTTTTTTTTTTGCTTTTGTTGTCACAGTTTAAATTTGGTTTATTGTGTTCTTGGTGAAGCTTTTACTTGAGGTTTTGTATTGTTTTGTTTTTTGAATCTGGTTGAAAAACCTCCTTATTATTTCCTGGAGTGGGGGTTTTCTGAAGATATACTCCCTCAACTTTTCTATATTTGTGAATGTTTTTATTTCTTCTTTTTACTTGAAGGATAGCTTTGATGGTATAGTATTCTTGGATGAAAGTTCCTGTCTTTCAGGGCTTTAAATATTGGGGTCTACTCTCTTCTAGTTTGTAGAGTTTTGGCTAAGAAATATGATGATAATCTAATAGGCCTTCCTTTATATGTTGTATTCTTCTTTTCCCTGGCTGTCTTGAGAATTTTTTATTTGTCGTTGGTTTGTGCCATTTTCATTATGATGTGCCTTGGAATAGGTTTGTTGTGTTTAAGAAAACTCAATGTTCTGTTTACTTCTTGAATTTGAGGCTTTAGTTCTTTCCACAGGCTTGGGAAGTTCTCGTCTATTATTTGTTTGAATATATTCTCCATTCCATTTTCTCTCTCTTCTCCCTCTGATATGCCTATTATTTTTATGTAATTCTTTTTGATGGAGTCAGACAATTCCTGTAGGGCTTTCTGATTTTTAAAATTTTTGAGTCTCTCTCTTCTTCTCTCTGTTGTGCCTGAAGTTGCTTGTCTTCTATGTCACTAATCCTACCTTCTATCTGGCCTATTCTATTAGCTAAGCTTGTTACCTCATTTTTCAGTTCATGAATTGAGTTTTTCATCTGTTTGTTTTGTTTTTATAGTTTCAATTTCCTTGGTAATGTATTCTTTGTGTTTATTGAGTTGTTCACTGAGCTCCTTAAATTGCCTTTCTGTGTTTTCTTTATATCTCTGAGTATTTTTAGAATTTCTATTTTAAATTCTCTGTCATTTAGCTCTAAGGTTTCCAATATATTAAATTTTTCTCCATAGATTTTTCCACATCTATCTGTTACTTCTCTCTTTTGTATCCATGATATTAGATTTTCTTTTTCTTAAGGGCATCTGAGGGTGGTCTTGTTGATAGCACTAATGAGAATTAAAAAAGAATAAAAAAAAAAATAAATAAATAAATAAAAAAAAATTGGAAAAAAAACCCCAAAAAACCAATAACAATTTATTATTTACCCCCCCCTTTTCTTTCTTCTCTTTTCCTCCTCTCTCCTCCTCCTTAGGGAAATATCGTGATGAACTGTGAATTATATTATGCTAAATGGAACAAAAACTGCCTATAACGAAGGACTTGTGTTGGGGGGAAGTGTTCAAGGGGCAAAAAAGGAAGTAGGGAACCACAAAATGCAAAAAATGAAAAAACTTGGGTCAAGTATAAAATGATTTGCTTTTAAGTGATGGTTGACTAAGAGATATAGTGAGAGGGATAAGAGGGAAACAGGAAAGAGGAAAAAAAACTGCTTTAATAAGTGGAACAAAGACTAAATAGAATGGAGATCCTGGGTTGGAAGGAATGCTATTGAATTAAAAAGCAAAGTAAAAAGCACCCAAAATGCCACAAAAAAAACCACTTGAGTTCCAAATTAAATAATTTGTGAATGAGGATGGAATGAGAGCAAAAGTAAAAGGAGAAAAGAAGAAACTAATAGAAAGGGAGAAATAAGAAAAAGGGGAAAAGGAAAGGAAGAAAAAAGAAAAAAATGAAAAGAGAGATAAAGAGTTAAGGGTTTTGGAGTGTAACCCTCATGGAGAGTAACGAAGAAGAAAAGAAATAAAATGTAACACTTATGGGTAGTGTAGTTCAAGAAAAGGAAAGAATAAGATGGGCGGAGAATAAAAGGACCAAGGTGAAGGAAATAGAAATAATAATAATAAAGGCAAGAAGATCAAAGAAACAAAAAAATAGTGGGACATGTTATAAAGTCTATGGATTTTCCTTGATTTTGAGAGGTTAACTTCTTCTTCCTTTTTCTTTTCTCTCCCTCTTCCTAGTCCCTCACTCTGTACCCCAAGCTCTGCCTCTGTGGCATGCTTAGTTAGGGATTTGCAGTTGATGAGACTGTACAGCAATGTCATATATTTGGCTTCAGTCTTGTTGGTAGTCAAGGCTTATTAGTGTTTGCAGGCTCTGACAATGAGAGAGTTCGTTTTCCCGGAGCCTCTCTCCTAGTCTCTCCTTCCTGAATTAGCAGCCTGATGATACAGCTATGAGGCCGCCGCCGCCTCTGCCTAGGGAGTAAGAGGCTCAAAGAGCTGGCTGATCCCCACTCTATCCACACTCAATGCAGGGCTCTGGGTAAGGCTCTGGCAGTCAGAGCCGCCAGCATAATCAGGCGGGACTGGGAGCCAATTGTTTTCAAGGTGACTTTCTATGAGCCTCCAGGCCTGTTCAGCATGCTTAGCACTCTGTGGGACCACTCTCCCCAGGCTTTCCACACTTTGCAACCTGTTTGGGCTGGGAAGAAGATGCCTCAGTCACTGCCTGCAGTACAGGAGGTCTTAACATCTGACAAGTTCCTCTTTTTAGCGTATATCCCTGGGTATGAAAGCTCTGCCAATCAGAAGTTGCCCCCAC
Organism: Saccopteryx leptura; assembly: GCF_036850995.1. Classification (NCBI taxonomy): domain Eukaryota; kingdom Metazoa; phylum Chordata; class Mammalia; order Chiroptera; family Emballonuridae; genus Saccopteryx; species Saccopteryx leptura. The sequence goes on from NC_089506.1 coordinate 148,807,002, forward strand.
CCCTTTAGCAAGAGGCACTAAAAAATATCACGCCTCTTGTCTTGGATCGCTGAACTGAGAGAGATCTTGTCAATTAGAGCTGCTTAGGTCAGTTGGGAGGTGAGCAGACTGTGGATTAAGCTAATTTCAGCCATTGGATCAGCCGATCTGCTCCAGAAAGGACTGCAAGCTGCCCGCGCACCCCTCTCCCGATGCTTGATTGTTAGCTTGAATGGCTGAGTGAGGCGCCCTGCCACCTAGAGAAGCTTGGGTGTAGGGAAGTTCGCTTTGGCACAGACCCTGTGAGCCGCTGGCAGCTGCTGCTCATGGCGCGGGCGTTTGCTCAGGGTGCCCAGGCATCTGCTCGCATGGGCTGATTCACCACAGGCACACTCTTTCCTCGGCTTGAACAAACGTTCATGCACAGCCTAGCCTCCTCCACAGCCTTAGTTCCCCCCGACTCTCAGTTCCAAGTGAAAGCAGCCTTTGCTCAGGTTAGTGAGGAAGGCAGAATGTTTCTTTGTCCGACTTATTTCCTTCAGGGTTGATTATATATTTAGTTAATTTTTCTCTTGATCATACCTTCGCCCTTCAGTGTGTGGAATGTCCATACACTCCAAGGATAGATTTTTCGTTCTCTGTTGATGAACTTGTTGAAATTTTGGGGAGATTTGTCAGTCGCGCTCCTCATGGCGCCATTTCTCTGACTTCACTCCAACACTTGTTATTGTTGTCATTTTGATAATTAACAGCCTGGTATTTGTGAATTGGCATCCCACTATAGTTTTGATTTGTGTATTTATTAATGACTAATAATATAAAATATGTTTATCACTTTATATATTCTTTGAAAAAATTCTGTTTAAATATTTTGCCCATTTTTAATAGAACTATTGGACTTTTATTGTTGAATTATAATAGTTGTTTATACAGATTGAATACTAGACTCTTATCAGACATATAATTTGCAAATATTTTCTCTCCGTAAGTTGTGTTTTCACTTTCTGTTATTGTACTCTGAAGCACAAAAGTTTTAAATTTTGATGAAGCCAAATTGAGCTATTTCTTCTTTGGTTGTTTTTGCTTTTGGTGTCATATCTAAGAATTCATTACCTGATTCAAGGTTATAAATATTTATATGGCAGTTTCCTTCTAAAAGATTTAAAAAATTTTCCATTAATTTGAGAGAAAAAGAGAGACAAGGGAGAAAGAGACAGAGAGGAGGAAGGGAGAGAGAGAAGCATCAACTTCTTCCCCTTAGTTGTTCCATTTAGTTGTGCACTCATTGATTGCCCCCATTTGTGTCCAACTGGGGATCAAAACCACAATCTTGATGCACAGGGCCAACACTTTATCCACTGAGCAACCTGGCAGGGCATCTTTCTAAACATTTTATACTTTTACATTTAGATCTTTGATCCATTTTGAGTTAATTTTTATATATGCTGTGATGAAAGATTTAAACTTTTTTTTTTGAACATGGATACATGGATATCGAGTTGTCTTTTTTTTTTTTTCTGTATTTTTCTGAAGCCGGAAACGGGGAGAGACAGTCAGACAGACTCCCACATGCGCCCGACCGGGATCCACCCGGCACGCCCACCATGGGGCGACACTCTGTCCACCAGGGGGCGATGCTCTGCCCCTCCAGGGTGTCGCTCTGTTGTGACCAGAGCCACTCTAGCGCCTGGGGCAGAGGTCGAGGAGCCATCCCCAGTGCCCAGGCCATCTTTGCTCCAGTGGAGCCTCAGCTGCGGGAGGGGAAGAGAGAGACAGAGAGGAAGGAGAGGGGGAGGGGTGGAGAAGCAGATGGGCACTTCTCCTGTGCACCCTGGCTGGGAATCGAACCCGGGACTTCTGCATGCCAGGCCGACGCTCTACCACTGAGCCAACCGGCCAGGGCCTCCAGTTGTCTTTGGCTGCATAAGTTGAAAAAAATTTTTACTCATTGATTTTTATCTTGGACCCCTTATCAAAATTCAGTTTTCTGTAAATGAGTGGATTAATTACTATACTACAATAATATGCCATTGATCTATATATCTATTCTTATGCCAGTACCATACAACCTTGAATTTTGTAAACTTACTGGAAACTTTAAATTTCAGAAGCATAAGCTTTCAAATTTTGCTTTTTTTAGATGATTGTTTTTGTTTATTCTGACTCCTTTGCATTTCCATGTAAGTTTTAGGATCAGTCTGTCAATATCTGATAAAAGAAAAAAATAAATCAGGACTATATTTAATTTGTAGGTGAATTTGGGCAATATTGCTATATTAACAATTCTTCAATCCAAGAACTTGGTATGTCTTTTTTTTTTTTTCACTCAGGTTGTCTTTAATTGTTTTTAGTGGTAGTTTGTAATTTTATTCAATAGTATTTTGTAGTGTACAAATCATGAATTTGTTTTGTTAAATTTATAATTATTTTATTCTGTTTGACACTAGTATAAATAGAATTATGTTCTCATTACTAGTGTATAGAAATACAATTAATTTTTACATAATGATCTTGTATTCTACAAATTTGCTAAACTTTGTGTTAGCTTTAATAGTTTTTCTTCCCCTAGTTTTTTTTGGTATTTTCTACATATAAGATTATGGCATTTTAAAATAATTATTGGAGTTACTTTTTTTTTTCAAATTGGGATGACATTTGTTTCTTTTTCTTTTCAAATTACCCAGGTCAGAATCCTCAATTCTACAAGTGGAAGTGATAAGCAGAGATCCTTGTTTAATGTCTGATTTTGGAATGAAAACTTCTTTTATTTTATTTTTTTGTATTTTTCTGAAGTTGGAAATGGGAAGGCTGTCAGACAGACTCCCGCATGCGCCTGACCAGGATCCACCCGGCATGCCCACCAGGGGGCGATACTCTGCCCATCTGGGGCATCGCTCTGTTTGTGACCAGAGTCATTCTAGCGCCTGAGGCAGAGGCCATGGATCCATCCTCAACGCCTGGGCCAATTTTGCTCCAATGGAGCCTCGGCTGCAGGAGGGGAAGAGAGAGACAGAGAGGAAGAAGAGGGGGAGGGTGGAGAAGCAGATGGGCGCTTCTCCTGTGTGCCCTGGCTGGGAATCAAACCCGGGACTCCTGCACACCAGGCCAATGTTCTACCACTGAGCCAACTGGCCAGGGCCAGAATGAAAACTTTTAATCTTTCACTAGTTAGTCTGATATTATCAGTATATCTGATATATACTCTGAATAGATACAGAAAAGTATTTGACAAAATCTTTTGGTATATATGCTATACCTAAAATTTAAATTTTTTAAAAATCTTTTAGAAGGAAACAGCTATATAAATGTTTATAACCTTGAATCAGGCAATGATTTCTTAGCTATGACATCAAAAGCAAATCAACCAAAGAAGAAATAGTTCAATTTGACTTGATCAAAATTTAAAACTTTTGTGCTTCAGAGTACAATATCCACTATATATATATGTATGTATGTATATTTGGTAGATATTTTTTATTAGTTTGAAGGAGTTTTCACTTATTCCTAGTTTGGTGAGTATTTTTATCACAAGGAGTGTTGTATTTTGTCAAATGCTTTTCTGTATCTATTCAGAAAAATATGTCTTCTGTTTCATTAATATGGTTTATTACATTGACAGCTTTTGTATGTTGAACCAGACTTGCATTTGTGGGGAATATACCACTTATGTGTAGAATATAATTTTTTTATATGTTGGTGACATACAGTTGCAAGAATATCTTGAGAATTTTTTTATCTGTTGGAAGTGTAGGGAATTGGTCAATAGTTTTCTGTGCTGTTTTGGTTTGGCTTTGGTATGTGAGTTATATTGGTCTCATAGAATGAGTTGTGAAGTATTACCTTCTAGTTTTGGCACACTAATGTCTATAACAGCTTTATTTATAATGGCCCCAAATCAGAAATAACCAAGATGTCTTTTGGTAAGTGGAGGGATAATCATGCTGTGGTACAGTCATATAATGGAATATTATTTATCTATTAAAAGAAATGAGGTATCGAATCATGATAGGACATGGAGGAAATTAAGAAGCCAAACTGAAAAAGACTATATATGGTTGGTCCAAATTATATGACATTCTGGAAAAGGAAAAACTAGAGATGGTAAAACAATCAATGTTTGCCAGAGGTTCAGGGAGAGAGAGGGAAGGTGGAATAGGTGGAGCACAGGTAATGTTAGATTAGTAAAATTATTGCATGATAATGTAATAGTGGGTACATAACATTATGTATTTGTCAAAGCCCATAGAACTTCACAACACAAAGAATGTGGCCTATAGTAAACTGTACAGGATCCTCTATTTACAACAGACTCAATATATGACATTTCAAGTTTACAATGCTCACTCCCATAAAAACTTAAAAAAATTGAGACATGGTTGTTTCAGCTTACGCCATTAGTGTCGTACTTTTTTTACACTCATTTTTTTTGTCATTTTTTCCGTTACTACAGTACAGTGTACAGTACAGTATATTTATGTCCTTTTCCTTTTTCTGTTGCTTAGCTGTGTTTTTATGTTCTAAATTATGATTTTACAACTGTGTTAGGATAGGCAAGTGTCTTAGGCTAGGGTGTGTTTGACTTAAACCAAAATTTGGGTTACATCACTGTCACAGAAACAGAACTGTGTCATAACCTGAGGACCCCTTCTATATTATAGTTTATACTATACCAGTATTGATTCACCAGTTGTAGCAAATAAAGTACACTAATACCAGATGATATTAATAGGGAAATTGAATGTGGAAGGGAATAATAGAAACTCTATTTACTTACTACTCAATTTTTTGGTGAATCAAATTGATTTAAAAATAAAGTTTATTAATTTAAATATATTACAGCCTAAGCCTTTTTAAAACCAACTTAAAAAAAATAGCATAAAAATTGCACCTCTGCATTTACATTTCCTTTTGCATCCAATTGAGGTTATTACATATGAATAAAATTGTATCTTCATACATAGTAAGCTTGAGGTTATCATTTATGTAAAATACAGATTTGTTTTTAGAAATCAGATGGGACAAAATGTGTTACAAGAAAATATAACATTTGTACTGTCTTTTAAAGTACTTACCTATGTAGTTATCTTTATCACTGTTTTTTATTTTTCATGTTCATTTGAGGTGTTAGGCCTTTACTGTCTCATAACTTGACTTCATTTCAGTTGAACTCATTTCCGTCTGAAGGACTAAAGGAGTTTTTATGCCTATAGTACAAAAAACTGTCCAAACAGTATAATAAAACCAGCTCCAGTGTTCTTGCCACAAATCACCCAAGAGTTCTTCTATATCAATAAGCGCTTCCTTATCCTGCCTCATGTTCCACCTTCCCAGATACAAAACCTTCAAGGTAGTCTTCTTATATATATTCAACTCTTAGTAATTGGGCCCATAGCCAAGTATTTTAATTATTTGGTTATATATGCTATTTCCTTTTAGGAAGCAACTGTATTTCTCTATTCAGATTACATTGTGATATAAAGCTTAGTCTTGTAAATCTAACTGTGGTAATGAGGAAAGACAGACAATCATGAAGATAAGCACCATCTACCCAGGAAACAGTACAAAGTGAAGTATTTAAAGAGTCCTTGTAAGGAAAACCTTCTCTGTTCTATCAAGGAAAAGAAAATTTTTTTTTTGGCTTCAAAATTTAGTATGATCTGGCTGGCACTCAATAGTGTTTATTTACCCAGATATCACACCTAATCTTGAGTTCCCCTTTCTTATCAAGGCCCTGATTTTGACATAGGAATGTCTGAGGATGACAATTTAACCTCTTATGCATTTCAGTCACACTGCAGACCAGATTTAGAGCTTGATTTTTAACATGTTCCTCCCTATGGCTGACTGTGAGCCTCCTTAAAACTTCTGTTAAAACATTTTGAATTCAGGTCATAAATTAAAGTAAAAGTTTATAGCCTTCTTCTTTTTGTTTTCCCAAAACCTCACACAACATCAAAAAGATTCAAGCTACTATTTACTAACTGAGGTAGTTTGGGCTTCCTAGAAAATTAAGCATGAAGTAAAATTTAAGTGCTAATGCTTTACTGGATGGTGTGACCCAAAGCAGTATAACAGAGAAAAGGGTCTGGAAGTGGCTCAAGAATAAAAAAAAAAGTGATGAGGTTTTGATGCAGGCACTACTTTATAAGCCATAAGAGACAAAGTAGGTTGCTAGCTTTGCAGAAAATCTTGGACAGGTGGTACCTATACCATATATCAAGACAAATCGCAAGATATATATATCTTTTATATATATATAAATATTTTATATTATATATTTATAATATAAAATATAAAATCATATATATAAAATAATTAATTGATATTCTATATCTTCCCCTCCTTCTTATTTCTCATTGATCAACATTTGCTCCATAGATATTCAGCAACGTCATACTTCATACTTCCAAGTAGTATCAACTACCTTTTGTAGCACAATGCTAATTATCAATATTTAGCTTCGAAACATTCAAAACTTCAAATATGGAGATTTGAATTTACTGTGTGAAAGACAATTTACAGTTTCAAGCATATAACAAATACTTATAAAGAAATATTATTTTCACATACTAATTGGCATTTCCAAATTTATTGTTGAAAAATCCTTCAACTGAACGTCATAGATAGCATGATATACTTAAAAATAAATATACTTTATAAATTAAACTATATATTGTAATATATATACTTATATATGAAAACATATAGATTAAATGTTATTTTAAAAATCACACCATATACACTTAGCTACCCATAAAGTAAAATTTTAAACTTCACTCAGATACTCAACGACCTCTTAAACAAAATATTATTTTACCTAATTCTAAAGAAAAAACTTTCATTGAATTATTATATTTTCTGTGAATCTTTTCACACACACACTTTAGCAGATTTAGAATGTTATCATCTATTCTTCATTTGCTAATTATTTTCAGTATGGATGTGGTTCAATTTTATCACATGCTTTTACTACATCAATGGAGATTACTAGTTTAGTTTGTTAACATTTTGTATAGTAGTTTTCTTTCTAATTTCATGACCTAATATGCTTAATAAAAGTAAATTAAAAATATAAAAATATATTTGTGCTGTTTTTTCAGATATTGATATCAAAGTTTTTCTAAACTCATAAAAAAGTTGAATAATGCCTTCTTTTTAATATATTCAGAAATAGTTTGCTAAATTAGAAAATATATTCTATACACATTAGTAAGTTTTAATGAAAAATTATGTGAGGACTAAGGTAATAAAAATTTTTTCACCTGAATAAAATTTTCTACCTATATACTCAGCAAAGAATAAAACCTTCCCATTTTGATTGTCAGAATTGAATGATATAAATTTATTTTGACTTAGATATTTGTGCCAAAGTTAAATGCCCCTCAGTTTAACATCATGCACTATTTTTTAACTTTAGAGATTCTTTTATGATGGCCTATTTTTACAAGCAGCTTTTTCTTTGCCCAATTAAAACATTTTAATATAGTTTGGGAATGAAGAAGGGGATATGTGTATGAACAAATACAATGGTTCTCATACCTATTGACCATTTTAATAAAAAATATCATTGTGATTATATTAACTTACTCAGAGTGTATGTTTTTTAGTAAATATTTGACATAGCAACAAATTTTGTGCAGTTTTATGTTTAAAGTCTACAGTAACCTTTATATTACAGTCTGCTGATTTATTGACATATAATACAGCATTTTATAAATGTTCTAATTTCCATTCATTGTAATGTTATATTGTATAATTAATCTGCTAAAACTTGTTATACCTTTTATTAGTAAAATATAAATTAATCCATGTTATAATCCATGGGACAATATTTCAACTAAAAGTTCTAAACCTATTGTAAGAACTCTAAAACTCAAAATACTTTCTGTGACACCAAAAGATTTAAAGCTTTTTTGAAAATGCTGAAGACAGATAAGAAAATGTAAAACAAATTAACCTAAAAAACAAATTGACCTATAAATTTCCCTGCAACAAATTAAAGTAATGACTATATTCAAGTTTAAGTGTGCTTAATATAATGACTTAATGAAATAAACTAGTCCCTTATTTACCTAAACCTCTCAGCCAAATCTCAAACATTTTAATAAATAGTAAAGAGGATGACTGTACAGCAGTGGTCCCCAATCTTTTTTGGGCCACGGACCGGTTTAATGTCAGAAAATATTTTCATGGACTGGCCTTTAGGGTGGGCCAGTTAAATATATCACGTGACTGAGACAAACATCAAGAGTGAGTCTTAGATGGATGTAACAGAGGGAATCTGGTCATTTTTAAAAAATAAAACATCATTCAGACTTAAATATAAATAAAACAGAAATAAGGCAAGTTATTTATTCTTTCTCTGTGGATTGGTACCAAGTGGCCCATGGACCAGTACCGGTCCCCAGCCTGGGGGTTGGGGACCACTGTTGTACAGTTAGTTGTACTACTGACTTCTCATTATTGTTATAAAAATTGAGGCAAATAGGTCTCACTGCTGTCTCACTAGAATTTAAAAAGCAGCTAATGCAGGTCTCTAGTAATAACTACCTTCTTGTGGGAAGTTATGAGATTAACTTGTTCTTTCGTGTGGCCAACTGGAGATATAAAGCCACAGGAGACAAGGGTTGAACAGAACAAAAGTTTCAGGGTAAAGTTGTGTATGTACATGTGTGTGTGCATTCAGTGGGATTAGAATCTGGCTGTGACCAGAGTCTCGGTGTGGTCCTTGCTCCCCCAATCCATTCAGAGTTTGAAACACTTGACCATATCTGGATGGACTTTGGTACCTAGAGCCTTCCACCTGTACCCAATATTTATGTATTTAAGTTCTTCCTTTTTTGGTAATATTAATGTTTTAAAGAAGTTTTATTAAAATATTTGATCTATTGAAACATTTTTTTAAATAGTTTAAGTAAAAAATTTAAACATAGTAAATAATCTTTAATCTAAAAAAACTGAGTAAAAGAAATACCTTAACTTATATAACTTAGTTTCTCATATAATATTCAATGTTTTATAAACAGAGAAATATGGGGTTTTTTTCCCTCCTTCACTTAACTCATCTCTCATATTTCTGTGCTGGATGGCAGTCCAGGGATGACTAGCTGATTAGATTCTGCATTTCTTTGATTCTGTGAAGATAGCTTGAGGTTGTCTGGCTTTTGCAGCTTTAGTGTTGTCTTGGAGAATCTGGATTCTGTGTCTTTAACACAACTTTCCTTGTGATATGCTCATCTGAAAAATCTTAATTTTAATATAGGGAGTTCTTTAAAAATGATAGTTGAAAGATTCATTCTATAAGTGGCCTATCTTCCAATATTAAAATAATATACAAATTAAAATTCTTACATTGATTTTAGGGGAAGTGTTTGGTAAAAAATGATTATAAACAGGACTTTCTTTGTAAAGACCACATTCTAAATATTGTTTTCTGATTTAAAATAGTAGCTAATATTTAAAAAATGTTTGCTGCTTTTCATTCAGGTAATTTCAAAATTTGGCATTTAATAATAATTCCAAAGCCATTTAAAAATAAGCTTTAAAAAAATTCAGCTGTGTCTACTTCTTACTAGTTCTGTGAACATATACTAGTTATTTACCTTCCTGAGTCTCACTTCCTTCTGTAAAATAAAAATAAGAATACTTAATAGCATAGTTGTAAGAGTTATAGGAGATAGTTCCACATAGAAAGTGATGAATAGGAGTGACATCAGAGAAATGGCACCATGAGGAGCGCTCCCGATACCTCTCCCCCAAATTTTAATAAGTTCTACAACCAGAGACAGAAAAATCTATCCCTGGAGCATCTGGAAGTCCCATACACTGAACAAGAAAGTATGATTGGGCAAAGGTTGGCTAAATATTTAATCAACCCTGAAGAAAATAAGACAAAGAATGAAACACTCCACCTTCCTCACTAACCTGAGCAAGGGCTGCTTTCTCTTGGAACTGAGAGAGAGTGGGGGCTGGGGGCATGGAGGGAGTTGGGCTGGGGCACAGACATTCAAGCCGAGGAAATAATGTGCCCAAGGTGACTCAGCCCATGCAATCTAACACCAGCACCAGACCCTGGCAAAGGCAGGCAAATGGCAGCCACCATTACCCCCGATATCCTGGTCGGCAAGCGCAGACAGTGTGTGAGAGGTTCCTCCTAGCGCCCTGGGCATGAGTGCCCATGCTCCCAGACAGAGGGGCAAGGTCAGATGCTTCTGTGTGGGCTGTGACCAGAGTCTCGGTGTGGTCCTTGCTCCCCCAAGAACAGCATGCAGGGAATGCACAAAAGCGAACTTTCCTACACCCAGACTTCTCCAAGCTGGTGGGGTGCCTCAACCAGCCATTCAGGCTAATATCACGGGGAAGAAAAAATAGGAAGTGCTAGGGGGAGGGGCATGCAGGCAGCTTGCAGACTGTCTCTGGAGCAGATCTATGGATCCAATCACTGAAATTAGCTTAACCCACAGTCTGCTCACCGCCTGTCTTACGCAGCTCTAGTTGACAATGTCTCTCTCAGATCAGCAATCTAAGATTAGAAATGTAATATTTTTTAATGCCTCTTGCTTTGCACTTAGGGAAGGGCAACTTCCCGTCAGCTGATACAGGGGGAATAACACATTCCTATGGAACTAAACCTCAGAGAACACTGCAGAAGTTAGGCTAGACTGTAGGCTTTTTAACAAGGAAGAAGCCTGCAGAAAGCAATCCCTTGGAACACTAAGGCAAATTTAACTAGATATACCTGGGGAACTAAACAGAAGTCAACACTCCCCCCCCCTTACCTGTTTAAGCTGGTGGCCCCGATTGGCAGAGCTTTCATACTCAGGGCTGTGTGCTAAAAAGAGGGACTTGGCAGCTTTTATGACCTCCTGTTCTGTAGGCAGCGACTAGAGAATCTTCTTCCCAGCAAATACAGGTTACAAAGTGAAAGAGCCTGAGGAGAGCGGTTCCACATATTGCTGAGGCATACTGGACACGCCTGGAGGCTCAAAGAAAGACACCTTGAGAGCAATTGGCTCCCAGCCCTCCCTGATTGCGCTGGTGGCTCTGACTGACAGAGCCTTACCCAGAGCCCTGCACTGAGTGGGGATAGAGTGGGGTTCTGCCAACTCTTTGAGCCTCTTAATCTCCAGTCAGTGGCAGCGGCAACCTTATAGCTGGATCATCAGTCTGTAATTCAGGAGGGAGAGAATAGGAGAGAGGATCCAGGAAAATGGACTCTCCTATTGCTGGAGCCTGCAAATGCTAACAAGACCCAACTACCAATGAGACTGAGGCCTAGTATTTGACATCAGCATAGAGACACATTAACTGCAAATCTCTACCCCAGCATGCCACAGGAGCAGAACCTGGGGTACAGAGTCACCGACCAGGAAGAGAAAGAGGAAAGAAAAAGGAAGAAGTTAACCTCTCAAAATCAAGAAAAATCCACAGACTTTATAACTTGTCCCACTATTTTTTTGTTTCTTTCATCTTCTTGTCTTTATTTATTTATTATTTTTCTTCTTCCACCTTCGTCCTTTTATGGTCTGCTCTTCTTATTCTTTTCTCTTAATCTTGAACTACATTACTACATTACATTATAGTGGGTATGTGCTCAGGGCATTTTTTTCTTTTCTTTTTCTTTTCTCTCAATGAGGGTTACACTTCAAAATCCTTAACAAATCTCTCTTTTTTTTCCTCTTTTCTATTTTCTCCCTCTCTCTTAGTTTCTTCTTTTCTCCTTTACTTTTACTCTCATTGGATCCTCACTCACAAACAAATTATTTTATTTTGGATTCAAATTTTTTCTTTGTGCATTTTGTGTGCTTTTTACTTTGTTTTTTAACTCATTAGCAATCCCCCCAACCACAGCTCTCCATTCTATGTAGTTTTTATTCCACTTAATCAATAATACTTTTTGTTCTTCTTTCCCTCTTATACCTTTCACTATGTCTCTCATTCAACCATTATTTACAAGCAAATCATTTTATTCTGGATCCAAATTTTTTTCCTTTTTTGAATTTTGTGGGTCCCTACCTCTTTTGGCTATTTATCACTTCTCCCCAACTCAGGCCCTCCATTATAGGTAGTTTTGGTTCCATTTAGCACAATATAATTCTAGTTTTTCACAGAATTTTCTCAAAAAAGAAAAAAAGGAATAATAATAATAATCTTTTAATTAATTTTATTGTCTTTTTTACTTTTTATTCTTTATTAATTCTCATTAGTAGTACTAACAAAACCACCCTCAGATGCCATTAAGGAAAAGGAAATGAAATATCATGAATATAAAAGACAGAGAGGTAGCACAGATAGATGAAAAAAATCTATAGAAAAAAATTTAATAGATTAAAAACCTTAGAGTTAAATGACAGAGAATTTAAAATAGAAATCCTAAAAATACTCAGAGATACACAAGAAAACACAGAAAGGAAATTTAAGGAGCTCAAAAAACAACTCAACAAACACAAAGAATATATTACCATGGAAATTGAAACTATGAAAACAAATCAAACAGAGATGAAAAACTTAATTCATGAACTGAAAAATGAGGTAACAACCTTACTAATAGAACAGGCTGGATAGAAAAGAGGACTAGTGACATAGAAGACAGACAATTAAGGCAAAACAGAGAGAAGAAGAGAGGGATTCAAAAATTAAAATGAGAAAGTCCTATAGGAATTGTCTGACTCCATCAAAAAGAGTAACATAAGACTAATAGGTATATCAGAAGGAGAAGAGAGAGAAAATGGAATGGAAAACATATTCAAACAAATAATACACAAAAACTTACCAAGCCTGTGGAAAGAACAAAAGCCTTGAATTCAAGAAGCAAAGAGAACACCGAGTTATCTTAACCTCAAAAAACCTACTCCAAGGTACATCATAATGAAATTGGCACAAACCAACAACAAAAAAAATAATAATAATTTTCAAGGCAGCAAGGGAAAAGAAGAATACAACATATAAAGGAAGGCCAATTTGATTATCATCATATTTCTCAGCAGAAACTCTACAAGCTAGAAGAGAGTGGACCCCTATACTTAAAGTTCTGAAAGAGAGGAACTTCCAGACAAAAATACTATACCCATAAAAACTATCCTTCAAATATGAAGGAGAAATAAAAACATTCACAGATACAGAAAAGATGAGGAAATTTATCATCATAAAACCCCCACTTCAGGAAATAAAAGGGGGCTTTCCAGCCAGATACAAAGAACAAAACAAAAAAAAAACCCACAAGTGAAAGCTCCATCAAGAACACAATAAAACTAAATTTAAACTGTGACAACAAAAACAAAAAAAGGGACGAGGACAAAGATTAACAGTAGTAAAAGACGATGAAGTGCAGAAGCACTTATATGATAGTGCACTACAATGAACAGGGTAGGTACCCTTTTTATTACTTAATGGTAACCATCCCTAAAAAACTACCACAGAAGCACATGACTTAAAAAAGGTAGTAAAAGAGGAAAGAAGTATGGATTACAACCAAACAAAAACAAATGATAAAAACAAAAGAGAAGAATCAAAGAAGATACAAAACTAACAGAAAGCAATTTATAAAATGGCAATAGGGAACCCTCAAAAGTCAATAATTACACTAAATGTATACAGATTAAACTCACCAAGAAAAAGACACAGAGTAGCAGAATGGATTAAAAAACAAAATCCAACTGTATACTGCCTACAAGAAACACATCTAAGCTACAAGGATAAAAACAAATTCAAAATGAAAGGCTGGAAAACAATACTCCAAGCAAATAACATCCAAAAAAAGCAGGAGTAGCAATATTCATATCTAACAATGCTGACAACAAGACAGCAAATATAATCATAGACAAAAGTGGTCATATCATAATGATCAGGGGACACTGACAAGAAGACACAACACTTCTTAATATATAAGCACTAAACCAAGGAGCACCAAAATATATAAGACAGCTACTGAGTGACCTACAAACAAAAACTGACAAAAATACAATCATACATGGAGACCTCAATACACCTCTGATGGCTCTAGATCATTCATCCAAACAGAAAATCAATAGAGAAATATTGGCCTTAAAAGAAACACTAGAGCAATTGGATATGATAGACATCTACAGGACATTTCATCGCAAAGTGACAGAGTATATATTTTTAACTAGTGTACATGGAACATTCTCAAGAAATGACCATATGTTGGGCCACAAAAATAACATCAGCAAATTCAGAAAAATGGAAATTGTATCAAGCATATTTTCTGATCACAAAGCCTTGAAACTAGAATTCAACTGCAAAATAGAGGTAAAAAAGCCCCAAAATGTGGAAATTAAACAACATACTTTTACTAAATGAGTGGGTCAAGGAAGAAATAAACACAGAGAGCAAAAGATATATACAGACAAATGAAAATGACAATATGACATATCAGAATCTCTGGGATGCAGCAAAAGCAGTAATAAGAGAAAAGTTTATATTGCTTCAGGCCTATATGAAAAAACAAGAGAGAGCCCAAGTAAACCACTTAACCTCACACCTTAAGGAACTAGAAAAGAAAAACAAAGACAACCCAAAACCAGTGGAAGAAAAAAAATAAATAAAAATCAGGGCAGAAATAAATGAAATAGAAAACAGAAAAACTATAAAAAATATTAATAAAACAAGGAGCTGGTTCTTTGAAAAGATCAACAAAATTGACAAACCTTTGGCAAGACTCTCCAACGAAATAAGAGAAAGAACTCATATAAACAAAATCCAAAATAAAAGTGGAGAAATCAGCACAGATATCAAAGATATACAAAGAATTATTGTAGACTACTATGAAAAACTATATGTCACCAAATTTAACAATCTAAAAGAAATGAATAAATTCCTAGAACAATACAACCTTCTTAGACTGAGTCATGAAGAAGCAGAAAGCCAAAACAGACCAATTAGCAGGGAGGAAATAGAAAAAACTATTAAAAACTTCCTCAAAAATAAAAGTCCAGGCCCAAATGGCTATACTAGTTAATTCTATCAAACATTCAAAGAAGACTTGGTTCCTATTCCACTCAAAGTCTTCCAAAAAATTGAAGAAGAAGCAATACTTCCAAACATATTTTATGAGGTCAACATAACCCTCATACCGAAACCTGGCAAGGATGGCAAAAAAAAAGAAAACTACAGACCAATATTTCTAATGAACACAGATGTTAAAATACTAAACAAAATACTAGCAAATCAAATACAACAATATATTAAAAAAATAATACATCATGATCAAGTGGGATTCATCCCAGAATCTCAAATATGTTTCAACATACGTAAAGTGGTTAACATAATACACCATATCAACAACAAAAAAAACCCCACATGATCCTATCAATAGATACAGAAAAGGCATTCAATAAAATACAACACAATTTTATGTTTAAAACACTCAACAAAATGGTTATAGTTGGAAAATATCTCAACATGATAAAGGCCATCTATGATAAACCATCAGCTAACATCATATCATATGGCATAAACCTGAGAACTTTTCCTCTTAAATATGGAACAAGACAGGGTTGTCCATTCTCTCCACTCTTATTTAATGTGGTACTAGAAGTTCTAGCCCGAGCAGTCAGACAAGATAAAGAAATAAAAGGCATCTATATCGAAAAAGAAGAAGTAAAGGTTTCATATTTTGCAGATGATATGATCCTATACAATGAAAACCCCAAAGACTCCACAAAAAGATTACTAGAAACAGTAAACCAATAGAGTAAGGTCACAGGATACAAAATTAATATACAAAAGACCATAGCATATCTATATGCCAACAATGAAATATTAGAAAATGAACTCAAAAAAATAATCCCCTTCATGGTTGCAACAACAAAAAAATAAAATACCTAGAAATAAACATAACAAAGAAGGTAAAGGACCTATATAATAAAAACTACAAAGCATTGTTAAAGGAAATCGAAAAAGATACAATGAAATGGAAAATCATTCCTTGTTCTGGGATAGGAAAAATAAATATAATCAAAATGACCATATTACCCAAAGCTATATATAAATTTAATGCAATTCACATCAAAATTCCAATGACCTTTTTTAAAGAAATGGAACAAAAAAATCATCAAATTTATATGGAACTATAAAAAACCCTGAATAGCCAAAGCATTTCTAAGGAAAAAGAATAAAGTTGAGGACATTACAATACCTTACTTCAAATTATATTATAGAGGCATGATAATTAAAACAGCATGGTATTGCCCTGGCCGGTTTGCTCAGAGCGTCGGCCTGGCGTGCAGGGGACCCGAGTTCGATTTCCGGCCAGGGCACATAGGAGAAGCGCCCATTTGCTTCTCCACCCCCACTCCCTCCTTCCTCTCTGTCTCTCTCTTCCCCTCCGGCAGCCAAGGCTCCATTGGAGCAAAGATGGCCCAGGCGCTGGGGATGGCTCCTTGGCCTCTGCCCCAGGCGCTAGAGTGGCTCTGGTCGCGGCAGAGCGATGCCACGGAGGGGCAGAGCATCGCCCCCTGGTGGGCAGAGTATCGCCCCTGGTGGGCGTGCAGGGTGGATCCCGGTCGGGCACATGCGGGAGTCTGTCTGACTGTCTCTCCCCATTTCCAGCTTCAGAAAAGTACAAAAATAATAATAATAATAAAAAATAATAATAAAACAGCATGGTATTGGCAGAAAAATAGACACTCAGACCAATGGAAGAGAATAGAATGTCCAGAAATAACACCACATATATATGGTCAAAAAATTTTTGATTAAAGGGCCAACAACACACAATGGAGAAAAGAAAGCCTCTTCAATAAATGGTGCTGGGAAAACTGGAAAGCCACATGCAAAAGGATGTAACTTGACTACAGTTTGTCCCCTTGTACTAAAATTAATTCAAAATGAATCAAAGACCTAAATATAAAACCTGAAACAATAAAGTACATAGAAGAAAACATAGGTACTAAACTCGTGGACTTTGGTTTTAAAGAGCGTTTTATGAATTTGATTCCAAGTGCAAGAGAAGTGAAGGCAAAGATAAATGAATGGGACCACATCAGACTAAGAAGTTTTTGCTCAGCAAGAGAAACTGACAACAAAATAAACAGACAGCCAACTAAATGGAAAATGATATTTTCAAACAACAGCTCAGATAAGGGCCTAATATCCAAAATATACAAAGAACTCATAAAACTTAACAACAAACAATCAAATAATCCAATAAAAAATGGGAAGAGGACATGAATTGACACTTCTCTGAGGAAGAGATACAAATGGCCAACAGATATATGAAAAGATGCTCGTCTTCATTAGTTATTAGAGAAATGCAAATCAAACTACAATGCGATACCACCTCACACCTGTTAGATTAGCTATCATCAACAAGACAGGTAATAGCAAGTGTTGGAGAGGCTGTGGAGAAAAAGAAACCTTCATCCACTGTTGGTGGGAATGTAAAGTAATACAACCATTATGGAAGAAAGTATGGTTCTTCCTCAAAAAACTAAAAATAGAACTACCATATGACCCAGCAATCCCTCTACTGGGTATATTCCCTCAAAACTCAAAAACACTGTTACGTAAAGACACATGCAGCCCCATGTTCATTGCAGCATTGTTCACAGTGGCCAAGGCATGGAAACAACCAAAAAGCCCTTTAGTAGATGATTGGATAAAGAAGAAATGGTACATATATACTATGGAATACTACTTAGCCTTAAGAAATGATGACATCGGATCATTTACAACAAAATGGATGTATCTTGATAACATTATATGGAGTGAAATAAGTAAATCAGAAAAAACTAAGAGCTGCATGATTCCATGCATAGGTGGGACATAAATATGAGACTAAGAGACTTGGACAAGAGTGTTGTGGTTACCAGGGGGAGGGAGGGAGAAGATGGATGAAGAGGGGGAGGGGGGCACAATAAAACCAGATAGAAGGTGACAGAGGACAATTTGACTTTGGGTGATGGGTATGCAACATAATTGAATGACAATATTACTTGGAGATGTTTTCTTTGAATATATGTATCCTGATTTATTAATGTCACCCATTATAATTAATAAAAATTTATAATAAAAGTGATGAATAAATTAAACTATTAAAATTTTTTTTGTTTGTTTTTGATTAATTTTAGTGGGGTGACATTGATAAATCAGGGTACATATGTTCAGAGAAAGCAGCTTTAAGTTATTTTGACATTTGCTTATGCTGCTTTACCATCACCCAAAGTCCAATTGTCCAAATTTTTTTATTCACAAAAAGAAAGGTATAGAGAATCTTTGGTGTGTTCAATAAGCAATCTTGATATAATTTGTAAGAATATTTTTATTAAATTTATTGGGGTCATATTGGTTAATAAAGTTATATGTTTCAAGTGTACAATTTTATGATAAATCATCTACTTATTGTATTTTGTGCCCACCACCTAAAGTCAAATCTTCTATTGCCATATATTTGACCTCCTTTACCCTTTACTATTCCCAACCCTTATTCCCCTGGTACCCACCATGCTGTTTTCTGTGTTTTTGAGCTTGCTTTTTCTTTTCATCTCTTGTTTGTTCATTTTTATTTGACAGGCTGAATTATAAAGAACTAAGGGACATATCTCAAACTCAGACTTTGGCAATAGGTTATTATTGGTTTCAGGATCACTTTTTAGCAGTGTCATGAATGATTTTAGGCTTAACATTGCCAGTAGTTAGATAAACAACCAGATATTTCATACAATTTTTCAAATTCCATGTGTAATTTTTGTGAGATAAAAAATGTGATTTATCAGTTCTGCTTGAAATTACAATCTGTTTAAAGAGATGCTTGGTTATTCACATTCATTCTGAAACAATGTTCCATGAATAAAGACACTGAAAATTTGTACTCATCTACTATGACTAAATTTCTTTCTATCTTTGCTATCATATTCCAAAATTTCTTCTTCCATTGAATTTGAACTTGTATACAAGTAGGGCATTTATTGGATTTTCTTGTTAGAGAGCTCATTGCAATATTGTTATATAAGATTTTCAAATCCATTTATTAAAATTAATGCATATATTACTGTATCTTCTTTTCCATTTTAGATCACCAAACTAGAAGTGCAAAGTAGTTCCCTTGCTGTTTAGGCTGAATATGTAGAAGTAGATATCTCTACATTCCCAATTAATTTACTCATTTCTATTAATATGATAGGCTTTATTTTTATTGCAACTTAGTCATGGATTTCTTTTTGTTATTGTTGCTCTTTCTAATTTTATTCTGACTCTTTAATACTACTAATGCTTAATTTAGATGTTTGATTCCCCTGATTTATCAATAGATTATTAAAATAAACAATAAATTTTTTTTCTATTTATATTCTATTTCTAAATAATAAATATGTAGCTTAAAAATAGTAGTAGCTCTCAATAATGTCTTGATATAGATGTTTTTTGGGTTTTTTTTTACAAATTAAAAATACTTAAGGGCTGGAGCATGAGTGGATTCAGTCTTGATCAGTTTACCTATTATATTATGCCTATAAACCATTAGTGCTTTCTCCAGTGGTACAGGATAAGAACAAATGCCCAAATACTACAAAATCCTGAACCATCTCTTTATTACTAAGCTCCTCAGTTTTTTTTTCAGCCACAGAGAGAGTCAGAGAGATGGACAGATAAGAGACAGATAGATAGGGAGAGAAATGAGAAGCATCGATTCTCTGTTGTGTCATCTTAATTGTTCATTGATTGCTTTCTCAAATGTGCTTTGACTGGGGGGCTACAGCAGAATGAGTGACCCTTTGCTCAATCCAGTGACCTTGGGCTTCAAGCGAGTAACCTTTGGGCTCAATACTGCGACTATGGTGACATGTCTGATCCCATGCTCAAACCAGGGACCCCATGCTCAAGCTGGTGAGCCTACATTCAAGCCAATGACTTTGGGGTTTTGAACTTTGGTCTTCTGCTTCCTAGTTTGACATTCTATCCACTGTCCCACTGTCTGGTCAGGCAAGATATTCAGTCTCAACTGCATAATAATCCTAGTGGCTCTGTCTGTCTTATTTTCCTGTTTTCTCCCACTACATGGCATTTGCAAGTATGCTTTCTACACCTAGAACTCTCTACAACCTACCCCAGCTTTTAACTCCTACCCATCTTTCACATCTCAGCCAAGTATTAAGTTCCCCAAAAGGTACTATACTACCTTCTTTAGAGATCAAATTCTTTAACATATTCCTTAATCACCTCCTTTATGATTATCACAGTTGTAAGTTTATATTAGGTAATTATTTGATTAGTATTTATATTTACTATTTGACTATAAGTTTATTTTGTTGAATGGATATATGAATACATGTATGGACCTAGTTTACATATTACATAGATCAAACAAATGTAGTGTTGATGGGAACATATGTCTCTTTTACCCAAATAAATAAGTGGGACAACTCCTATTTTATTATAGGTGTTGTTCATATGGTAAGTAAACTAAACTTTCTATGTTTACACCCAATTCTAAATTTTTTATTGGTAGATGAGCATCCATATATATCAACCTATTCAATTTAAAAAGTGTTGAAACTAAACTGAAATCATTGAAAGTTTTTTGGACCATAGGCTGTAAGCTTAATGTTCCTTACCTAAGTAATATTTTTATGTCATTATATGTGTTTAATATTTCTCATGAACTTCATAATCATATACCCTGAAGATTACTGATTATCTTTTGATATTCCACAAATATATTAAATTCTATAATACCTAAACTAAATATTATATTATTTTATCTCTTCTGATATTTATTGCTTTACTTAATTTTTCTTCTTTACATCTTCAATGTTATTGCTGCAAAGTTGTCCTTTTTCATTTTACCTGAACTATTCTAATAACCTGGTAAATAATTTCTTAGCCTTTTCCCATATTATATCACTACTGAAAGATAGAATATACCCCCATCAATAACAGTGAGTCACTAAACCAATGATTTAAAATAAGGAAGTGCCCCACCAAGATGGGAAATTAAGGCATTGGGACACCAACATGTGAGAATTTTATATAGTTTGAATA
Organism: Saccopteryx leptura; assembly: GCF_036850995.1. Taxonomy (NCBI): domain Eukaryota; kingdom Metazoa; phylum Chordata; class Mammalia; order Chiroptera; family Emballonuridae; genus Saccopteryx; species Saccopteryx leptura. The sequence continues at coordinate 148,827,978 of NC_089506.1, forward strand.
ACTCAGTTTTGATATTCAGGAACATCTCCTCTAACATTAAAGAATCAGAGAACTCAACATGCAATAACTTAAATAAATAGTTTTTATTTTGTTTTGAACACAGGAATCCTAGAAGAGGGCTGCTGTAGACAGCACAAAGATACTAGTTCTCAGCAATTTTCTTGAAAATTATGGACACAAAATGGTTATGACACTTCAGGAATTACCTATTCAAGATAGGAAGAACTAGAGAGGGGAAGTATCAACAGCATGTCTCTTTAATAATTAAAGTTTTCCCAGAAATTTGGGCATACTGATATTTACATGTTATTGTCTTAAATGTCACATGCCCACCCTCTCACTGCAGAAGAGACAAGTTAAGTGGATATTATTTTTATTATCAACTATAGGAAAGAAAAAAAGAAAGTGATTGGAAATAGGAATTGAGCTGGTTCAATCAGTGTTGGGTACCATCAATGTTGAGAATTGCTGTATAATGGTCCTCATTCCACTTCAACTCACCAATTCGCTTTCTTCCTTTTTTCACTGCCACCAAAATGCCTTTTGTTAAAAAAAAAAGTGATCATACATATTTTTACCTCAAATATTTAGTAGATTCTTGTCTTTAACACAGCAAAATTTCAAAACACTGTGGCGTTAACAGCACAATGATGTGAGATGTTAGACTCAAAGTGCATCATGTAATTTTTTGTGAATTATTTACTTCACTAAAGCAATTCAGGGATCATAACAAGTATGATAATCTCACTTTGACTTGCTTTTTAAAAAATGTGATTTCTTACATTACAGGGGAAAGGGCCAAAATAGATGGAATGTAAGGAATTACATTAATCTTGGCTCTGCCAATGGCATTGTGTCATATATGTAAATATCATCTGTAATGTGTGCTACAGAGGAACACATGTTGAAAACTGTTGACTTACAAGATAAGGCCTCAAACCTCTCATTGAACCATAACAGTTATTCTGATTTGTGCTTTATCAATTTTTTCAACAACCCTGCTCTTGCAATCTGGCTTTTTACTACACAAGGTACCCTCGCCTTGTTTTCTGTTTTTGTACATATTTTTCCCCTCTCTTGCATGACATTTTTATAATCTTGTGCAGTCATTTTTAAGAATGGCTCTGAGTCATTCTTAATTGTCATTCTTAAAAATGACTCTGAGTCATTCTTAAAAACTCAAGTTAAATGTAATTTCCTTCACAAAGTTCTTGACCTCTCTAGTCATAGGTAAATTATTTTTTGCCTGTGTCTCCCAGGGAGCTTTATTCATACTATATCAAATGCTGTGCTTGTCTTATTTTATGCCTCCCCTCTTTTAACTGTGTAAACTTATGAAAGTTACAAATTGTGCTATATTAACTCATATATTTTTAACCACTAGTATTTTCTGGCATATAATAGACACTAAACATTTACACTGAGGAACAATTTTTTTTTCCCATTTTCCGTTGCATGAGGTTTTAGAACTGTTTCTATATATTTCTGGATCACTGATTTGGTATATGCTCTAGTTTTTATGCAATTTTAATTTCTTTTGTTACAGTTAATGTCATGAATTGTTTTTTTTGTTTTTTTTTTTATTATATAATTTTATTTTTTTAATGGGGTGACATCAATAAATCAGGATACATATATTTAAAGATAATAAGTCCAGGTTATCTTGTCGTTCAATTATGTTGCATACCCACCACCCAAAGACAGATTGTCCTCTGTCACCTTCTATCTTGTTTTCTTTGTGCCCCTCCCCACCCCCTATCCCTCTCCCATTCCCCCCTCCCCCCCGTAACCACCACACTCTTATAAATGTCTCTTAGTTTCTCTATTATGTCCCACCTACGTATGGAATAATACAGTTCCTGTTTTTTTCTGATTTACTTATTTCGCTTCGTATAATGTTATCAAGATCCCACCATTTTGCTGTAAATGTTCCGATGTCATCATTTCTTATGGCTGAGTAGTATTCCATAGTGTATATGTGCCACATCTTCTTTATCCAGTCATCTATTGATGGGCTTTTTGGTTGTTTCCATGTCCTGGCCACTGTGAACAATGCTGCAATAAACATGGGGCTGCATGTGTCTTTACGTATCAATGTTCATGAATTGGTTTTTAAATTGGAGTTAAAGGGCAACCACTGTTGGATTGAACATAACCACAAGGCAATTAATGCTTTACAAACATCACTTTTACATAATTGTAGTTGTTTTTAAATGTAAAAAAATTATTATCTGATGAAAACACCCTCTTATTTTGTTTACAGATTGAATCATGGCTTCTTTGAGTAGGCATAAATGTAAGAATAGTCCTGACACCTTCTGTTATATATGTGTTATATATATGTTACACACTTCGATGTCAAAGGTGCAATATTTCATCATTTGTGATCCATAGCATATGTTACCTATTTTCAAGTTACCCTTGGCGATCAAGACAAGAATTGGGCTCCTCATATTGTGTGTCATAATTATGAGGAAATGCTTCATGACTGGACAAAAGGAAAATGCAAAGGAAACCTTTTGATATTTTCATGGTTTGGCGTGAACCTAAGGACCACAGCAGTGACTATTATTTCTGTCTGATCCATACAAAGGGCATCGGCAAGAAAAAAGGGCATATGATTGCATATTCTACCTAATATTCCTTCAGCAATATGACCTATCCCACACTCTGAGATACCCCTGGTTCCAGTTTTCAATGGTTTTATTTCTTCTAAGGATGAAGAAAGTGAACATGGTGATCAAGTATATTTTGATAAGATGCATGAGGAAATAAATGGTTGTAGAAGGTGAAAGGTCTTCTCCTGATACCAAGCAGTCATTAACCCTTCAGCAGTTTAGTCAACCTTAATTGAATGACTTAGTAAGAATGACATAAAAATTGTCCTCAACTTTCTGAAGTATGAGGAGCAAAACTGGATCATTTGTGTGGATCTTAAAATGATAAATTTCCTGCTAGGACAACCGAGAGGTTTCACGAAGTATCCTTACTTTCTGTGTTTGTGGGACAGCCGAGCTTGGGAGAAACACTGGACACAGAAAGAGTAGCCGAAACTTGAAGCTCTGGAAGTAGGGATGTAAAATATTGTGAATGAACCTGTAGTTAATTGAGACAGGATCATTTTTCCCCCACTTCACATCAAATTTGGTTTAATAAAGCAGTTTGTTCAGGCTTTAAATAGAGACAATGAATGCTTTTAACATATTATTTCTTCTTTTCCTGCCTTGTCTTTTGAGAAGATAAAAGCAGGTGTATTTCATGGACCTCAAATTTGATCCCTCATACGTGATGAAGAATTTGCCAGGAAGATGAGTAAGGAGGAGAAAGCAGCATGGCAATCAGTTACAAAGAACTTCTTGGGCAACAAAAAAGCAGAAAACTATGAACTTCTGGTTCAAAGGATGCTGTTGGCTTTCTGTGACATTGGATTTCACATGAGCATTAAGATTCACTTTCTGAACAGTCAGCTTGATAAGTTTTCTGAAAATCTTGGAGCTGTTGGTGATGAGCAGACTACTGCTGGAGCATCAAACGAGATTGTCCTCAACAAGTACACAAACAGTAGAGCTACAAACGCAAATTTTTGCCTGAATATAATTTAAATAAGTTTTTTACAAATTTTATGATGAAAATAAGCATTTTAATATGTTCTGTTTCAAAATTGTAGACAAATTTTGATGCAAGCATATCTTTTAGTGTATTAGTGTATTTACTGCATTATATAAATTATTATATTTTCACAAAGATGATGCCCAAGAAGACATTCTACTTCATTATGTTAAACTAAATGTTGAAAATTTTATAAGATGAAAACCTAAAATCTTGAATTGCAGAAAAACTGTAGCTTACAGAGAAAAAACTAAGGTCAGATTTGAGATCAGCACACTTGAATTAGGTAAGAACAAGTGCTTTTGTGGATGCAACAAAAATTTTGTTCCCCAGTGTTATTTTTCTAGAAAATATTAATGTTAATATGAGCAATTTTCATTTTGACAAATTATTTTCTTATGAAGCCAAGTATGGGATAAATACTTCATAATTTTAAATTAAATTTTTGTTTTAGCCAAACTTTAGGTCAAGAAATGCTGTGTACTGACTTAAGAGAGCAACACAAAGAATATATTGTTCCCCAAATTGTTCTTCGGTTCACGATACTTAAAAATAACTTCTGCTGAACCATTTGCTGACCTAAGTAGTATTGCTGTTTGGGAGCTACATAGCATCCAAGCTGTTACTTGAAAAGATATGTTGGTCAAAGTTTTGTTACTAATGAACAATTAGAAAATGTCATGGTAGTTAAAACCATCAACCTTCTTGATTATATTCTTAAAGTTAGAGTTGGTTGTAGTAGCCTTTATTTTTTCATTTATTTATGTTCATTAATTCAATTAATATGTATTTATTTCATTAATTGAGTGCAATGGATTCTTGCTACTCCATTTTTGGTCCCAGACAGCAAGCATCCCCTTGGAACCTCTGAGTAATGTAGAATTTGGACCCTCAATCTAGCACTGTGATGGCAAACCTTTTTATAAAAAATGCCCACTTTTGCAGTGCTGTTTATCCTGGTCCCTCCCGCCCACTAGTGTGGGCATTCCAGCTTTCATGGTGGGCCAATCACGGTGCCATTTGGTTGCTCCTTTATCGCCCATCATAAAAACTGGAATGCCCACTAGTGGGCAGGAGGGACCAGGTTAACCAGCACTGCAAAAGTGGGCAGTATTTATAAAAATATTTGCCATTACAGTCCTAGACCTACTGAATCAGACTGTTCATTATTATAAGAACTCCAGGTTTTTTCAGCTGTAGGAGGAAAAGGATTGAGGTTCTAATATATAACATGGTTACTATAGTTGATAATACTGTATACACTGCTCACAAAAATTAGGGGATTAGGGTAATGAGGATACTTCAGTACTGTAGCCTTTTGGATAGTGCATTTTCACAACAAAAGTTGGTTTTGCATCTCATTTGCATAATCAACTTTCTTTGACTTATTGTTTGCTTTTCTGAATTTCTTGTTTAATAAATAAATCAAATATTTTTTTAATTGCTTCATATTCATTTTGAAATATTGCTTACTTTTTGTGAGCAGTATGGTATAACTGCAATTTGCTAAAACAACTTAGATATTCTCAAAGAAAACAGAGAAAGATAAATATGTGAGATCATGCATGTATTTACTAGGTGGGCAGACAGCTTCTTTCAAAATGTTTATGTATATTAAATCACCACAATGTACATTAAATAACATAATTTTATTTGTCAATTATACTTCAAAAAATATGAACAAAAAAGAACCCTAGGAAATTCTTATGTACAATGAAGTTTGAAAAGTACTGCTTTATTTCACATGCTGGGAATTCAAAAGTGAAATAAAAAAAAAATAACTTTTATCTGACCTTCATGAATCTTATAGCTTGGTGGAGGTAGTAGGCATCAATACATTAATAAGCACATACATTAACTACAAATTGTGATTAAAAAACAACAAAGTGAAATAAAAGACAGTAATAGAGAAACCAATATAGAGTGGATAGTCTAGACCAGGGGTCTCAAACTCGCGGCCTGCGGGCTGCATGCGGCCAGCCAAACAATTTTGTGCGGCCACAGACTAATCCACGAAGTTCAAAATATTTTGGATAAAATTAAGTAAGCCTAGGGGCCTACTTGTATTTTTCATTTCTCTAGCATCCTAGCTAGATATTAGCTTAGTTAATAGCAGTTGTGATGCGAACTACAGTTTCTGGTCATTTCGTGACACTGAGTAAACTGCATGTACGATTGTGCTTGTTGTACTGATTTTTTTTTGTTTTCAACTGCAGTGAGAAAAGTGTTGCGTAACAGTTGCCTTTTGTAGACCTAGTGCGGCCCGCCGAACGGCTGTGATCTTGCTCAGCGGCCCACATGCTGAGTTGAGTTTGAGACCCCTGGTCTAGATAGTCTTTTCTTGTCTACTGCATGACCAGACCAGATGAAGAACCAAAAGCCAGGAATGGAGTAAAATATTTTCAATCAGGAATCTCATGCCAACATTCCAAGGCCAGAGATGGCCTTTGATGAACTTCAAAATAGCTAGTGTACCCAGAGCATGAGTGAGGACAATAGTGAAAACTTGAAATTATTATAGAAATTCTTTATTGTAAGCTTTCAATGTGTGCAGTTATTTAATTAACTCCAAAAGGTAGCAGATAATCCAACAACTCCTGGAACTTTATTTTACCTCATGTTCTTCATGACTTTAACCTTCACAGTGAAAGAGTTGGAGAGAGTGTATAAAGAATTTTTTGTACTAAAACACTTCACCTTTAAATCACATTTAATGCTCCTCGGACTACAGGGGGTCCTTGGGTTATGACAGTCTCGACACACAATGTTTCAAGTTTACAACACTCACTCCCATAAAAACTCAAAAAAATTGAGACGTGAGTTTTTCAGCTTATGCTGTTAGCATCATACTTACTGACTACGTGGGCAAACTAGTTTGGTTGTGTGTGGCAGAAGAATATACAGTATTTTTTTTCTAGATTATGATTTTAAAACTGTGTTAGGATAGGTAAGTGACTTAGGCTAGGGTGTGATTGGACTTACACCAAAATTCAGGTTAGGTCACTGTTATAGGAATGGAACTGTGTCATAACCCTAGGGACCCCTGCACTTGGAAGAAATGGAAAAGTGGGTTTATTTCTCGTTTTTTAAAATTTTGTTTTGTTTTAAAATTGTGCTAAAAAACACATAAAATGTGTTCAACCTTCTTATGAAATTGGTAAGTGTACAATACAGTATTGTTAACTGTCAGCACAAGGTTGTAGTATAGATTTCAAATAGTTTTATATTGCATTACTAAAACTTTATATCCATTCAACAACTCTCCCACCAATAAAATTATGGCTACATATAGTACATAAAATATCATTTTTGTTCTCTATAGCTATAGAGGTTTGAATCCAGCCCATATAAAATTATGTATTTGTTTAACAAATATATTTTCTATTATTTACTATTTTGTGTATAAAATTCCTGGCACTGGGGCCTAGTTGTGAATAAATCAAAGTCATTGTCTAAAAGTGAGTTATGTTTTAATAGGGGAGAAAGACAATAGAAAACCAATGATATGTAGTATAATGAAAGGCAGTGATAAAATGAATGAGGAAGAAAAAAAGAACAGCAGAGGAAGGGGATAAAGGAGTGAATGAAGTGGGTCTATTTTACATGAAGTGGTCAGAGAAGGTCTCTCCATAGTGACATTTTAGTCAATAGTGACGCAATTAAACCGTGTGCTATGAAAAATTTTAAAAACGTATCTGAGCTTTGAAGTATATACACTAGGCATTCCTATTAATATTTGGACATTCAGAAATGCTGCTTTAGAATAATCATTCATTCCTTTGAAATACTGTTCTCCTTAAAAAAGCACAATGCAAATAATTAGATTTTCTCTTAATATATTGAAATCATGATACAGACCTATATGCAAGATTATATTTAGATATACTTAATTAAAGTTCTGGCTGTTTTAAAACACATTTATTATCTCATTTCAATAGTTGTCAAATGTGGTAGGGGCAAGGGTAGAAGGTTAACTCACTTTTCTGCCAGGGCTTTTTTGTTACTTATGCAAAGCAAGTATAAAAACATCTCATGTAAATGATGTTTTTTTATTTTTTTTAACTTTCAAGTTATAAAGTAACAACTTCTCTTAATGACTCACTTTAGTGCATAAGATATGAAGCCATTAAAATATGTTTAAAGAAAAGAGTGTGGAGGGTACAAATATATTTTATTTGATTTGTCTACAGAACTTTTCCACTGACCCTTATTCTTGAGTTGATATTAAGGTGAAGATTCTGCAGGAACATCAATAACCAGGGGCCGATACTGACCTTATACAGGTTAATCCATCACAGAATCCTGTCCACAGAGTCAAAGACAAGAGAACATCAATAAAAGATTCAAACCAGTTTACTTTGTTTCTAATATATTTCTTTGCAAGTTGATAGAGGATGCAATAATGAACAATAGTCAAGCAGTCATTTGTATAATTCTCACAGAGAATTGTAATTTGACGAGCACAGATTTGCAATCAGTCAAAAAGGAAGAGGGGAGACATTAGAAAACAACCCCTTTTTGTACATTAACTATTTTTTTTAATATATTGATTTTAGAGAGAGTGAGGGAGAGTGAGAAAGAGATAGACATATTAATCTATTTCTGTATGTGCCCTGACCATAGAATAAACTGGCAACCTTTGTGTACCAAGACAACCCATTTTATTGAGAGTTTTAAACATAAATGGATGTTGTATCTTATTGAATGTCGTTTCTGCATCTATTAATAGAATCATATAATTTTTGTTCTTTGTTCTATTAATGTGGTATATTATGTTGATTGATTTGTGTATGTTGAACCATCCTTGAGCTCCTGGTGTGAATTCCACTTGATTATTTTTTAAGGATTGTTGTATTTGATTTGCTAGTATTTTGTCTAGGATTTTTGCATCTGTATCCATCAGAGATATTGGTATGTAGTTTCCTTTTTTATATGACTTTGTCAGGTTTTGGTATCAGGTTTATGTTAGACTCATAAAAATGTTAGAGAGTATTGCCTCTTCTTAAGTTTTTTGGAAGACTTTGAGAATAATAAGTACCAAATATTTCTTAAATGTTTGGTAGAATTCACTAGTGTAATCATCTGGTCCTGAATTTTTATTTTTTAGGAGGTTTTTCAGAGTTGTTTCTATTTTCTCACTGTTTATTAATCTATTTAGGCTTTCTATTTCTTTATTACTCAGTCTAAAAAGATTGTATAGTTCTAGAAACAACTAGATTGTTGAATTTGGTGGCATATAATCTTTCATAGTGTTCTAGTATAATCCTTTGTATATCTATGATGTCTGTAATATTTATTCTCTTTCATTTTGGTTTCTGTTTATATGAGTCTTTTCTCTTTTATCCTTAGTGAGTTTAGCCAGGGGTTTATCAATTTTATTGATCTTTTCAAATAACTAGCTTTTTGTTGTATTAATTTTTTGTACATATATATATATATATATATATATATATATATATATATTTTTTGTTCTCTATTTCATTTAATTCTGCTCTGATTTTTATTATTTCCTTCTGCTGACTTTGGGTTGCTTTGTTCTCTTCTAGTTATTTATGATGTAACATTAGATTGTTTACATGGGACCTCTCTTGTTTCTTGATATAAGCCTATAATAATAGAAACTTCCCTCTTATTACTGTTTTCACTGCATCCCAGGATTTTGATATGTGTGTTCTCATTATCATTTGTCTGCATATCTTTTGATCTCTGATTTTATTTCTTCCTGACCCATTTGTTTGTTTGTTTTTTAAAGTATATTGTTTACCACATTTTTGTGGGTTTCTTTACTTCTTTTTTTCAGTTGATTTCTAGTTTCAGAGCAACCAGTTCAAATAATATGGTTGGTATGATTTCAGTCTTCTTTAATTAGTTGAGGCTAGTTTCATGGCCCAACATATAATCTATCCTTGAGAATGTTTAATGTGCACTAGAAAAGAATGTATAACCCAGTGTTCTGGGATAAAATGTTCTCTCATTTTCAATTATGTCATCTTGGTCTAGTGTGTCATTTGAGGCTAATATTTTTTTGTTGATTTTCTGTTTGGATGATCTGTTTAAAATGTCAATAGTGTGTTGAGTTCTCCAACTATGACTATGTATTTTTCTTGTTTTAGTTCTGTTAGTAGGTTTCTTATATATTTTGGTGCTCACAGGTTCGATGGATATATATTAAGGAGTATTATGTCTTTTTGATATATTGTTTCCTTATCATTATGAAATGTCCTTCTTTGTTGTCTCTTGTTACCTTTGTTGTCTTGAAATCAGTATCATCAGATATAAGTATTGCTACACCTTCTTTTTATGGGAGTATTATTTGCTTGGAGAATTGTTTTCCATGCTTTTACTTTGAGTCTACTTTTGTCTTTGCAGCTTAGATGTGAAGGCATCATATGGTTGTGGTTTTTTTCCTCTACCTATTGTTTACTGAAAACACAACTTAACTCAGTGCTACACCTCACAGAGTGCTTGTGCTTTTTGAGTCAACAAGTCATTCTATCACTCAGGGAGTAAATTTTTATTGAGAGTTTACCAGTTTCCAATTGCTTTTTAAGGTGTCAAGTATACATAGTTGAACAAGCAATTGAAACCCTGATTTTATGGTAGTATTGTGATAGAGAATGACAGTTGAGGTTGAGGATTTTGCTTTTCTTTGGATATTCAAGAAAAGCTTCATTGAAAAAGACCTTAGGTAAGACCAGGTGGTAGTTGCGTGAAAATGTGGGAAGAAATTTTAAGCATAAGAAACAGGAAATGCAAAGGTTATTATGTGTGAAGGAGTCTATATGTTAATAAGACAAAAAGTCTGTATAAATGGAGGATGAGGAATGAAGAGAAGGAAAGAGAAATATAAAATCTAAGAGGCAGGATTGATGCTGAATCATCTACAGTCTTGCAGCCATGGTGAGATGTTTAATTCTATTTTGGTGGAAGTGGGAATCATGGATTGGTTTTAAGCAGGTACATATTATGATCTGATTAATAATTTTAAAAAAATCACAAGAGCTAGCTGCTAAAATAGGTTACTATAAACAAAGTACATTAGTGTAAAACCAGAAAGAAGGCAGCTGCAGCAGTCCAGGCAAGAGATGTTAGCTTGAAATAGGATTATAAAGTAATATGAAGAACTGATAAAATCCAAAATGGATATTACCACTATAGTAGACAGAATATTAGATGGAGAAAATAAAAAAAATTATAATATAACTACCAATTTTTTTTGCCTTAAGCAATTAAATAGGTAAAACTAACTGGATAAATAGTGGTATCCTTTTCTGACATGGGAATACTTGGATATAGGATAGAAAATGGAATAAACTGTCCTGTTTTGGCTATTAAGTCAACAGGATTGTTTATACAAAAGTCTGTGACAGCAGGACCTGATTTGGTAAAAATGGAGAAAAAGAAGGATACTTTCTGCTATTTGTTTTGTATAGATGATGAGAAAACAGTGATAATTATATAACAGCATCCATGTTTGCTCCCTCCTATTTCTGATCCCTGAAAGCCTCTTTGTGCTCAATCTTGTGATGGAATACCTCAGTGTATCTTATTTTGGGTGTTTTTGAAGCCTCTTATCTCAATTTTTGTATACAGAAAGAAAAACAATAATTTTTCTCATTAATTTTATTCCTGCCAAATGTCTAGCTAATATAATTGTTTTCTATTACTGAGCCTTAAAGTGTATTACTTTTTAGTACCACATGGAATGATAGAGCTTTAAAAAACTGAATGTTTAATAAGAGAGGTACAAACATATATCTTTATCTTATTCATAATCTTACAGGGGGGAGCATTCAACCTTTTATCATTCAGTATGTCAGCTATAGATTTCAAAGTTCATCAGGCTAAGAATGTGACTTTTTATTTTTATTCTTTTCCAGAGGAGTTTCTCAAAGGCATGAATTTTATTTTATTTTTTTGCACACATTTATAAGATCATATGGTTTTACTCTTTTAGCCTTTAACAAAGTATATTACATGACTGATTTTGAATGTTAAATTAATTTTGTACTCTAGAGATAAACTTCATTATTATGATAATATTCTTTACTCTGAAATACATTTGTCTAATATTTATATTACCATTTCAGCTTCTTTTGAATTACTGTTAGCATGGAATATACTTTTATATTTTTTTTCTTTTACCCTAAGTGGCTTTTATATTTAAAATGTGTTTCCTGTATGCCGCATCTTTTTCTAAAATATGACAATCTCTGCCTTTTATTTTTGATCATTAGGTAATTTACATTTAATGTAAATATTGACATAGTTGAAATGAAATGTTCCAGCTAAGTATTTAATTTTTAATTTTTCAGTCTGTTCTTCATTATCTTTTTTCTTTTGTTTTAGTGAATTTTATAAAACTTTTTATATCTGTTTGTTTATAATATTCTTTAATTTGGAAAATTCTTCAAATGTTTATTTATTTTTATTTCTCTTCTCCTTTTCTTTGGATAGTCCAATTTTATGCATAGTAAGCAGATTCAAATTGTTCTACAGCTTAATGATGCCCTGATCATTTTTTTCAGTCTTATTTTCTTTTGGAGTTTTATTTCGGACTGTTTGTATTATTTTTTTCAATTTCACTAATTGTTTTTTCTGTGGTATCTAATTTGCTCATAATTCTATGCAGTGTATTTTTTAGAACATGAATTATAATATTTATTTTCTAAAAGTTTGTTTTGTAACCTTTAATTTTTCATGTTTCTACTTAACATGTTTAATTTTTTATATCTTTATAAATATATGAAACATAATTGTAGTAAATGCTTTAATGGCTTTGTCCACTAATTTAATTACCTGTGTTATATCTAAGTCTGTTTCTATTGATTAATTTTTTCTCCTTATATATAAATATTTTCCTGCTTTTTTGAATATCTGGTATCTTTTCTTAGATGGCATATATTGTAAATTCTATATTCTGGCTGTTGGATACCCTTTTTTTTTATATCCATAAATATCAGTAAACTTTTTTTCTTGGTAAAATTTAAATTTCTTAGAAGTTTGACCCTTTTAAAATTTTCTGATAAGCTTTTTAAAATGAATATCAGAGCTGAATTTAGGATTAATTTTACTCTATTTCTGAGGCAATAACTTTCTGAGTACTATATTCATGCCTGCCAATTGCTTATTTTCTTTCTTTCAGAGATCATTGCCTTGGCTGCTTGTCCGCTTTTTTATAAATTTTTATTAATGTTAATGGGATGACATTAATAATTCAGGGTACATATATTCAAAGAAAACATGTCTAGGTTATCTTGTCATTAAATTATGTTGCATACCCCTTGCCCAGAGTCAGATTGTCCTCCGTCACCCTCTATCTAGTTTTCTCTGTGCCCCTCCCCCTCCCCCTCCCCCTAAATCTCTCCCTCCCTCCCTCCTGCGTCCTCCCTCCCCCCACCCCTGGTAACCACCACACTCTTGTCCATGTCCCTTAGTCTCGTTTTTATGTTCCACCAATGTATGGAATCATGTAGTTCTTGTTTTTTTCTGATTTACTTATTTCACTCCGTATAATGTTATCAAGATCCCACCATTTTGCTATAAATGATCTAATGTCATCATTTCTTATGGATGAGTAGTATTCCATAGTGTATATGTGCCACATCTTCTTTATCCAATCTTCTATTGAAGGGCTATTTGGTTGTTTCCATGTCTTGGCCACTGTGAACAGTGCTGCTATGAACATGGGGCTACATGTGGCTTTATGTATCAATGATTCTGAGGTTTTGGGGTATATACCCAGTAGAGGGATTGCTGGGTCATAAGGTAGTTCTATTTGCAGTTTTTTGAGGAACCACTATACTTTCCTCCATAGTGGTTGTACTACTTTACATTCCCACCAACAGTGTATGAGGGTTCCTTTTTCTCCACAGCCTCTCCAACATTTGTTATTACCCGTCTTGTTGATAATAGCTAATCTAACAGGGGTGAGGTGGTATCTCATTGTAGTTTTGATTTGCATTTCTCTAATAACTAATGAAGCTGAGCATCTTTTCATATATCTGTTGGCCATTTGTATTTCTTCCTGGGAGAAGTGTCTGTTCATGTCCTCTTCCCATTTTTTTATTGGATTGTTTGTTTGTTTGTTGTTGAGTTTTATGAGTTCTTTGTAAATTTTGGATATTAGGCCCTTATCTGAGCTGTCGTTTGAAAATATCAGTTCCCATTTAGTTGGCTGTCTGTTTATTTTGATATCAGTTTCTCTTGCTGAGCAAAAACTTTTAATTCTGATGCAGTCCCATTCATTTATCTTTGCCTTCACTTCTCTTGCCATTGGAATCAAGTTCATAAAATGTTCTTTAAAACCCAGATCCATGAGTTTAGTACCTATGTCTTTTTCTATGTACTTTATTGTTTCAGGTCTTATATTTAGGTCTTTGATCCATTTTGAATTAATTTTAGTACACGGGGACAGGCTGTAGTCGAGTTTCATTCTTTTGCATGTGGCTTTCCAGTTTTCCCAACACCATTTGTTGAAGAGGCTTTCTTTTCTCCATTTTGTGTTGTTGGCCCCTTTATCAAAGATTATTTGACCATATATATGTGGTTTTATTTCTGGGCTTTCTATTCTGTTCCATTGGTCTGAGTGTCTATTTTTCTACCAATACCATGCAGTTTTGATTATTGTGGCCCTATAATATAGTTTAAAGTCAGGTATTGTAATGCCCCCAGCTTCATTCTTTTTCCTTAGGATTGCTTTGGCTATTCGGGGTTTTTTATAGTTCCATATAAATCTGATGATTTTTTGTTCCATTTCTTTAAAAAATGTCATAGGAATTTTGATGGGAATTGCATTAAATTTATATATTACTTTGGGTAATATGGCCATTTTAATTATATTTATTCTCCTATCCAAGAACAAGGAATATTTTTCCATCTCATTGTGTCTTTTTCTATTTCTCTTAGCAATGCCTTGTAGTTTTCTTTATATAGGTCCTTTACATTCTTTGTTATGTTTATTCCTAGGTATTTTATTTTTTTTGTTGCAAACGTGAAGGGGATTATTTTTTTGAGTTCGTTTTCTAATAATTCATTGTTGGCATATAGAAAGGCTATGGACTTCTGTATGTTAATTTTGTATCCTGCGACCTTACTGTACTGGTTTATTGTTTCTAGTAATCTTTTTGTGGAGTCCTTTGGGTTTTCGATGTATAGGATCATATCATCAGCAAAATGTGATACCTTTACTTCTTCTTTTCCGATATGAATGCCTTTTATTTCTTTGTCTTGTCTGATTGCTCTGGCCAGGACTTCTAGCACCACGTTAAATAAGAGTGGAGAGAGTGGACACCCCTGTCGTGTTCCTGATTTAAGGTGGAAAGTCCTCAGTTTTACGCCATTTAATATGATGTTGGCTGATGGTTTATCATATATGACCTTTATCATTTTGAGATATTTTCCTTCTATACCCATTTTGTTGAGAGTCTTAAACATAAAATTGTGTTGTATTTTATCGAAAGCCTTTTCTGCATCTATTGATAAGATCATATGGTTTTTTTCTTTGTTTTGTTGATATGGTGTATTACGTTAACTGTTTTACGTATGTTGAACCATCCTTGAGATTCTGGGATGAATCCCACTTGATCATGATGTATTATTTTTTTAATATGTTGTTGTATTCAATTTGCCAGTATTTTGTTTAGTATTTTAGCATCTGTATTCATTAGAGATATTGGTCTGTAGTTTTCTTTTTTTGTGCCATCCTTGCCAGGTTTTGGTATGAAGGTTATGTTGGCCTCATAAAATGTGTTTGGAAGTATTGCTTCTTCTTCAATTTTTTGGAAGACTTTGAGTAGAATAGGAACCAAGTCTTCTTTGAATGTTTGATAGAATTCACTAGTATAACCATCTGGACCTGGACTTTTATATTTGGGGAGGTTTTTAATAGTTTTTTCTATTTCCTCCCTGCTGATTGGTCGGTTTAGGCTTTCTGCTTCTTCATGACTCAGTTTAGGAAGGTTGTATTGTTCTAGGAATTTATCCATTTCTTCTAGATTGTTGTATTTGGAGGCATATAGTTTTTCATAGTATTCTACAATAATTCTTTGTATATCTATGATGTCTCTGGTGATCTCTCCTCTTTCATTTTGGATTTTATTTATTTGAGTCCTGTGTCTTTTTTCCTTGGTGAGTCTTGCCAAGGGTTTGTCTATTTTGTTGATCTTTTCAAAGAACCAGCTCCTTGTTTTTTTGATTTTTTCTATAGTTTTTCTGTTCTCTATTTCATTTTTTTC
The DNA here is from genome assembly GCF_036850995.1 of Saccopteryx leptura. Taxonomy (NCBI): domain Eukaryota; kingdom Metazoa; phylum Chordata; class Mammalia; order Chiroptera; family Emballonuridae; genus Saccopteryx; species Saccopteryx leptura. The sequence continues at coordinate 148,843,823 of NC_089506.1, forward strand.
TGCTCTGATTTTTATTATCTCCTTTCTTCGGCTGGTTTTGGGTTGTCTTTGTTCTTCTTTTTCTAGTTCCTTAAGGTGTGAAGTTAAGTGGTTTACTTCAGCTCTCTCTTGTTTGTTCATATAGGCCTGAAGTGATATGAACTTTCCTCTTATTACTGCTTTTGCTGCATCCCAGAGATTCTGATATGTCATATTGTCATTTTCATTTGTCTGTATATATCTTTTGATCTCTGCGCTTATTTCTTCTTTGACCCATTCATTTTTTAGAAGTATGTTGTTCAGTTTCCACAATTTTGTGGGTTTTTCCCCCTCTTTTTTACAGTTGAATTCTAGTTTCAAGGCTTTATGATCAGAGAATATGCTTGGCACAATTTCAATTTTTTTAAATTTGCTGATATTGTCTTTGTGGCCCAACATATGGTCAATTCTTGAGAATGATCCATGTATACTGGAGAAAAATGTATACTCTGTCGCTTTGGGATGAAGTGTCCTGTAGATGTCTATCATATCCAGTTGTTCTAGTATTTCATTTAAGGCCACTATATCTTTATTGATTCTCTGTTTGGATGACCGATCTAGAGCTGTCAGCGGTGTATTGAGGTCTCCAAGTATGATTGTATTTTTGTCAGTTTTTGTTTTAAGGTCAATAAGTAGCTGTCTTATATATTTTGGTGCTCCTTGGTTTGGTGCATATATATTAAGGATTGTTATGTCTTCTTGATTCAGTGTCCCCTTAATCATTATGAAATGACCATTTTTGTCTCTGAGTACTTTTTCTGTCTTGTAGTCAGCATTATTAGATATGAGTATTGCTACACCTGCTTTTTTTTGGGTGTTGTTTGCTTGGAGTATTGTTTTCCAGCCTTTCACTTTGAATTTGTTTTTATCCTTGTTGCTTAGATGAGTTTCTTGTAGGCAGCATATAGTTTGATTTTCTTTTTTAATCCATTCTGCTACTCTGTGTCTTTTTATTGGTAAGTTTAATCCATTTACATTTAGTGTAATTATTGACACTTGTGGGTTCCCTATTGCCTTTTTATAAATTGCTTTCTGTTAGTTTTGTATCTTGTTTGATTCTTCTTTTTTGTTTTTCTATCATTTGTTTTTGTTTGTTTGTATTCCATACTTCTTTCCTTTGTTGCTACCTTTTTTAAGTCGAGTGTTTTTGTGGTGGTTTTTTCAAGGGTGGTTACCATTAAGTAATGAGAAGGGTACCTACCATATTCATTGTAGTACCCTTTCTTGTGAGTATTTCTGCGCTTCATTATCCTTTGCTACTGTTAATCTTCATCCTTTCTCCCCCTTTTTTTTCTTTTGTTGTCACAGTTTAAGTTTGGTTTTATTGTTTTCTTGGTGGAGCTGTTACTTGTGGTTATGTTTTCTTTTGATCTTTGAATCTGGTTGGAAAACCCTCTTTAGTATTTCCTGTAGTGGGGCTTTCTGATGATAAATTCTCTCATCTTTTCTGTATTTGTGAATATTTTTATATCTCCTTCGTACTTGAAGGATAGCTTTGATGGGTATAGTATTCTTGGCTGAAAGTTCCTCTCTTTCAGGGCTTTAAATATTGGGGTCCACTCTCTTCTAGCTTGTAGAGTTTCTGCTGAGAAATCTGATGATAATCTAATAGGCCTTCCTTTATATGTTGTATTCTTCTTTTCCCTGGCTGCCTTGAGAATTTTTTCTTTGTCATTGGTTTGTGTCATCTTCATTATGATGTGCCTTGGAGTGGGTTTGTTGTGGTTAAGAAAACTCGGTGTTCTGTTTGCTTCTTGAATTTGAGGCTTTAATTCTTTCCACAAGCTTGGGAAGTTCTCATCTATTATTTGTTTGAGTATATTCTCCATTCCATTTTCTTTCTCTTCTCCCTCTGATATACCTATTATTCTTATGTTATTCTTTCTGATGGAGTCAGACAATTCCTGTAGGGCTTTCTCGTTTTTTATTATTTTTGAGTCTCTTTCTTCTTCTCTCTGTTGTGCCTCAAGTTGCTTGTCTTCTATTTCACTGATCTTGTCTTCTATCTGGGCTGTTCTATTAGCTAAGCTTGTTACCTCGTTTTTCAGCTCTTGAATTGAGTTTTTCATTTCTGTTTGATTTGTTTTTATAGTTTCAATTTCCTTGGTAATATATTCTTTGTGATTGTTGAGTTGTTTTCTGATTTCCCTAAATTGCCTTTCTGTGTTTTCTTGTATATCTCTGAGTATTTTTAAGATTTCTATTTTAAATTCTCTGTCATTTGGCTCCAAGGCTTCCAATATGTTAAATCTTTTCTCCATAGATTTTTCCACATCTATTTGTGTTACCTCTCTGTCTTTTGTATCCATAATGTTTGATTTCCTTTTTCTTATTGGCATCTGAAGGTGGTCTTGATGATAGTGTTAATTAGAATTAATAAAAAATAAAAAGGAAAAGAAAAAAAAAAAACACTCCACAAAAAAAAAGTAATAATTTATTATTTCCCCCTTTTTTCTTTCTTCTCTTCCCCTCCTCTCACCTCCTTAGGGAAATATTGTGATGACCTGTGAATTATATTATGCTAAATGGAACAAAAACTGCCTATAATGGAGAGCCTGATTTGGGGTGAAGAGTTCAAGGGGCAAAAAAGGGAGTAGGGACCTACTAAATACAAAAAAAAAAAAAAAAAAAAGGGGAGAAAATCTTAGACAAGCATAAAATGATTTGCTTGTAAGTGATGGTCGACTAAGAGATATAATGAGAGGGATGAGAAGGAAACAGAAAAAAGGAGAGAACAAACAATAATTAAAGAAGAAAAAAATAAAAATAAAAATAATAAGTAAAAATCTGTTGTATTAAGTGGAGCAAAGACTAAATACAATGGAGACTTTGGGTTGGGAGGAATGCTAGTGAGTTAAAAAGCAATGTAAAAAGTGCCCAAAATGCCACAAAAACAAACAAATAAAGAAAAACCAAGAACAAAAGCAGAAGAAGAAAAAAAAGAACAAAAACAACAAAAAAAACCCCACAAAAACTTGAGTCCCAAATTAAATAATTTGTTCGTGATTGAGGCTTAAATGGGAGGAAAAGTAAAAGGAGAAAAGAAGAAATGAATAGAAAGGAAAAAATAAGAGTAAGAGAGAAACGAAGGAAGAAAAAAAGGAAAGGAAAATAAAACAAAAGGGGAGAGAGTGAGAGTTAAGGGTTTTGGAGTGTAACCCTAAAGGAGAGTTAGGATGAAGAAAAGAAATAAAATGTAACACTCATGGGTAGTGTAGTTCAAGAAAAGGGTAGCATAAGATGGGCAGAGAGTAAAAGGACCGAGGTGGAAGAAATAGAAATAATAATAAAGGCAATAAGATAGAAGAAAGAAACAGCAACAACAAAGAATTAGTGGAACAAGTTATAAAGTCTGTGGATTTTTCTTGATTTTGAGAGGTTAACTTCTTCCTTTTTTCTTTTCTCTCCCTCTTCCTGGTCGGTGACTCTGTACCCCAGGTTCTGCCCCTGTGTCACTCTTAGGTAGGAATTTGCAGTTGATGGGATTCTATGGCAATGTCATATAATTGGCTTTAGTCTCGCTGGTAGTCAAGGCTTGTTGGCGTTTGCAGAGTCCAACAATGAGAGAGTTTGCTTTCCTGGAGTCTCTTTCCTAGTCTCCCCTTCCTGAATTAGCAGCCTGGTGATCCAGCTATGAGGCTGCCACTGCTTCTGTCTGGGGAGTAAGAGGCTCAAAGAGCTGGGAAATCCCCACTCTATCCTCACTCAGCGCAAAGCTCTGGGTAAGGCTTTGGCAGTCAGAGCCTCCAGCGTAATCAGGTGGGGCTGGGAGTCAATTGTTGTCAAGGTGACTGTTCAGCGCCTATCATTCAGTTGGACCATTCAACCCAGGCTTTCCACACTTGGTAGCCTGTTTTGGCTGGGAAGAAGAAGCACTAGTCGCTGTTTGCTTTATGGATCTTAATATCTGCCAAGTCCCTCTTGTTAGGAATATCCCTGAATATGGAGGCTCTGTCAATCAGAAGTTGCCCCCGCCCCTTTAGCAAAAGGCACTGAAAAATATCACGCCTCTTGTCTTGGATCGCTGAACTGGGAGAGATCTTATCAATTAGAGCCCCGTGGGTGCGTAGATTTCGTGGGTTAAGCTAATTTCAGTGATTGGATCCGCAGCTGTGCTCCAGAAAGAATTTCAGGCTGTCTGCGCGCCCCTCCCCCCAACGCTTGATTGTTAGCTTGAATGGCTGGGTGAGGTGCCCCGCCCATGGAGAGAATCTCCTGACTAGGAAAGACAGCCTTGGTGCCCCTCCCGGACCGCGGCTCAGGGCGCGCGCCCGCGGTTTCTCGGCACGCCAGTGGCCGGGGACCGCGGCACGGGGCGCGCGCGGTTTCTCGGCACGCCAGTGGACGGGGACCGCTGCACGGGGCACGCGCGGTTTCTCGGCACGCCAGTGGACGGGAGACCGCGGCACGGTGCGCGCGGCACCGGGCACGCAGTTTCTCATCACGCCAGTGGTCGGACCGCGGCACGGGGGGGTGGGGGGTGGCGCGGCTTCTCAGGGTATGCTGGGGCGGCCGCCAGTGCCCAGGCTGCCGTCCGGAGTGTGGGCGGGCAGCTGCACGTGTGAGTTGACTCACCACAGGTGTACTCCCTCCTGGGCAACAGTCCCTCTGCTTTCAGTGTGTGTGTGGAAGTCCGGAATGCTCCGAGGATAAATTTTTCTGTTTCTAATTGATAAATTTGTTGAGATTTTGGGGAGATCTGTTGGACGCGCAGCTCACGACGCCGTTTCTGTGACGTCACTCCTTTTTTTTTTTTTTTTTTTTTTTTTTTTTTTTACCTTGGTTGGTATAACCAAATTCTTCACTTAGCCCTGTTAGTCCTGCAGATTATTTTCTCTAATAATTATGCTGTTCTTTCTCTGCTCTCAATAAGTTTCCTCATACATAATATGTCATTTACTTAGGTGAAGACTCATAGGCTTTCTGTTGATTTTGGGTTTTGTTATCTCTATCTCTCTTTTTCTCCATTTCTATCTTCTAGCTCTCTCTTTCTTTGTCTCTCTATAATTATCTCTTCTTCATTACTCTGTTCTGTGAACTCTAGCTACCTTGGTCTCTAAACTCCAAATTCATTCTATAATAGCACATAGGTTACCGAACTCTAAACTGTGGTTTGGTTACTCTCCCTCCAGCCAATAAACTAAGGCATCATGGGACTACTTGATTTTTCTCCTTTCTGAGATACTTATCTCAGTTACTTCATATCCAGTATCTAAAATTATTTCAGATATTTTTCTCAGTATTTTAATTATTTCAGGCAGGAGAAAAAATCCTTTTAAAATATTATTAAGTAATAATATTTTAATAAATTACTTTATATTTTTATGCATTTTTGTTAATTTTCTGTGATTTTAAATAGTAGGAAAAATAGCAATGTGAGTTAAACTTATAAAGGCTGCCTCTAAACAATTTTTAATTTGCAGTGGAAATGTAGAGACAGAAAGCAGTCTTAATTGCTATTTAAGATAACTTTATTCCAGTTAATTATTTCCACAGTAATGAATAAAAGAACAAATTATATAAACATATACCTCTAGGCTACCTAGGCTCTGAACAGTGTATTAGAGCATAACATATCAAGCAAGGAATTTCAGTGTAGGCTGCTTTCTCACGCATTGCTGAATAACTGCCTAAAGGGTTAAATGCTCTTTTAGTGGCCTCTTGATGGGACTGGGGATCTGGGTTGTTTGTCTGTTGTCATTATTCTTACACAGTTTAGTAAAATGGTTTACAGGCTGCCTTCAGAGAAAGTAAAAGTAAACATGTTACTAAATACATTTCTGCTGCCATTTTGAAGGTTTTTATTAAAACCTATTGTTGCAATTCTACAGGGGGATTCTTCTGTAGACTTTCCTCAATGTCTTTATAAAAATCTGATACCATTCACTAAACAGAATACTGTTTTTATCAAAAAATCAATTCTACTTTTTGAGTGTGAATAAACTAATGTTTAGAGATAATTAGAATCACTATTTTTTCCAATGAAATGCCCAACAGAATTTAGCTACAATTTTCCACAAATGGAAAGGATGGGAAATTCAAAATATCATTGTTAAAACCATGTTAATGTCAGTAAGTTAAAAAGATTTAGCAGCATAAAACAGATAAATATTAGCAAATATTTACATATGCAAATTTTACAGTAGCCATTAACCCTGTATTTTTCAAATGTCGTATGACATTTTAATTATAGAAACCTTTATCAACTTTAACATTACTGATGCAGCTCATGATAAACCTTGTTTATCTTAAATCTTGGCTATTCATCGTAATTAAAAAAATAATACATGCATTGTTACTATGTTTCTAGAAATTAGAGATCAGTACAGTTTTCAAAAATAAATATGAATTTTGGTGTTGCTTTACTTTAATGACACATGAATTAAAATTGCATTATAATGAAATTGCCGCTGAACATTCTCATTAATACCAAATGAATTCATTATGACCAGCACAGTTATAATGAATGTTAAATGAATTAATAATAATTAACCAATTAAAGTGTTGCCTAATTGTTTTACTTTGTTTTTATGTATATTTTGGTCCTATTTTAACTGTTAGGTTAAATAGAGAATGTCATTAAATAATTCATTTTTTTTGACTAACATTGGATAATGTGTTCACATTGTTTTCTGATGATCTATTTAACCCTTTTTGTTTCACCTCAAACTTTTCACCTGTTACCATTTTATTTGATACTACTATGGAAACTAAACAGGCAAATATAAGCTTTAATTTTATATGGAAAAAATACATTAAGATAAAAAGCAACAGTGTACCCGAGATATATTCATCATATGCCTGGGTGAGTCACACAAGTGCTTGAATTTTTGGTCTGTTAAGTTATGTTTAGATGTTAAAAAACAATTAAACAAACAACAAAAGCTTTAGGCAGAGACCATCATGTAGAAATAATTAAGAGAATCACTTGCATAAAAGTTCTTCAGCTTTAGAGAAAGAGAAAAACAATCTATTGAATTATCATTTATTATCACAAAGTCTTAAATATTGATTAACCATTTGCTTTTGAGTTATTTAGAAACCTGTTAAGTTCACTAAATATTATCAACTGTTTTGTCACTGAGTGACAGTGTGTTGGCCTAGACAGCCTGTTGCCATGATGTAGCAATTTAGGAGCTCTTCCCTTATTCCTGTTGGGCATTCATGTTTTCCTTCTCCCAAGTATGTAAATTTCAGATCTTTTAAATTTTCCTCAGAGAAAGGCCATTCATGTTGGCAGCTTACTCCTCAGAAACAATGACCATAGGTTGTATTCAGTATTCAGAAATGTTTTAATCAATCTTCAAATGTAAACAAGTCAACATTAACCACTAGAAGATTCACTTAAGGATCTAGATTTATGGTTCTTTTGATAAACAGGAATCTCGGTTAATATGTCTTCTATAATTCTGTATGTTAGGGATAAAATGGAATGGAATAGAGACTGTACTCTTTAAGTATAGTGTTCATTTTCTTGTTCAGCACATGCTCTTCCACACATATTCCCTAATTTATTTATAAGACTTACATGGCCTTCATATATAATATATATATGGGTTATGACACAAAATAATGTATTTGAGATTGATATGAGGTTTTTTTCATCAAATCTCACCTGTCTCCCTCCACAGTGCTTGAGATTCCCTTGGTAAGAAACATGTTTACAGGTAAAGTATTCTAGTGTGCCTTTGGGAATATGATGATGAGCAGTGTTTTATAAGCAGATTACATATAATCAAGGAGGCGCATGCCATAAATATCATGGAATCGTAACAAAGCCCTGGAAAAATGGGAATAACATGATTATAGATAGGGATTTTAGGATACATCTCTATCTAAAGGCTAGAAGAAGACATCCTGAGGCCTGGATCCTGAGGATGCCATATGAGAGCTGTATGGCCAGTAGTCGTGGCCATCATGGCCATGCAAATGCAGGTTCTTGCTGAATTCAGGCAGATGGTAAAGAAACAGTGGAGCCAAAAAATGGTGGGCCATTCCTTTATTAAAGTCTCATACCAGCCAACACAGGGAAAACACTTCACTCTTCATTCAGAGCTCACAAAGCCCTGACACATTATCTAGTTCCACACCAGGAGAATCTTCTTCAGTTTCTCCTAAAATCAAAGGCCTCACCAGTCTTAGTGGGTCTCGCAAAGCCCCTCAGCTCTGGTTCTCATCTGCACACTTTCTCCTCTCTGTACAAACTGGCTTCTTCTTCAGCACTCTGCATTCTCTCTGCTCTCTCTGCAAACATGGCTTCTCTCTGCCTCTTCTCCTTCTCTGCAAAACATGGCTTCTTTCTCCTTCTCTCCTTCTTCTCTGCTTTTTTTCAAAAATTTCTGACACAAAAACCTCTGCTCCAGCAAACAGAAAAACAATAGCCCTTCCCAAACAGGAAGGTAATTTGCAATTTCACAGACCACATATACCTGGCACTGCCCAGTCCCCAATGCAAACTATAAGTGAGCAAACATAAAATTCATATTTTACAAACTTATTTGACCAACAAAAGCAATAGACATTGCTTTGGGAGGCTAGATTCAGATGAATGGCATTTGACAGAGAGGAGGATATTTTTAAAAAGTTGAATGTATTCACTGAGCCTATGATTCACTTACATTCAACGTCATTTATTCCAGCAGCCCTCTGATGTATTCTTATTAGCCATTTAAAAATGTCGCCTTAAAAAGAAATCTATCTCTTTGGAGTACTTATCATGAAAAAGCACAAATTCATTCTGACTCTCAGAAATGATGGATTTCAAAGGAATTCTAATATTGTGAATACGTACTTACTCTACATCAATTAACTTTTATTTACTTTTATTTATTGTATTTTTGTAGGTGATATAGTTACTAAATTTCTAGAAAGTAAGCCTCAATTTTACCATTGTGTAATAATTTAGTAAAAGCTTTTAAAAAGATTCACTGTTTTCTTGGTTGCTTGCTATTAGTTGGAATGTGAAAGTAAGTTTTTTCAGTCATGACTAAACCCTTTTATACTATACTGTTAAAAAGATGTTGTGTGGGGCAAGGGAGCTTATTACTGTATTTTGCCTTGTATAAGATGCACCTTTATTAAAAAAAATTGAGCTCTAAAAATTGGGTACATCTTATACAGTGGTTGTAGTTTTTTACTTGCATTTCTCGCTTTTTTTTAAACTTGCTTTTGCACTCATTATTGCAAATGAATAAAACATGAGTTCAATAACTTTATATAATACATTTTTTTTAAGATTTTGGGCCCCAAAATTAAGGTGTGTCTTATACATGGGAGCATCTTACACATGGGAAAATACAATATATGTCTATCTGAAAATCATGGAGGATGATAATTTTGCTTCTATGATTAGATATTGATAATAATTATAATATTGTTTTTTCATATTTATGCTTTTTAAATCTTTATGAAAGGGTTATTTAATACAGTTGCCTAATATAGCTGTCATTTTTATACCTTGATGAAGGTCTACCAAAAAGAACTAAAAGTGATTCTAGGTTAAAATGGTTTTTCCCTCCTACATTCTGTTCCCCTATGCTTAGAGTAATTATCCAGAGATATTAAGATTGCCTATATTTTTTTCATAAAGTCCTTTCTCTTTAGGGCAACTAAATCTTTCCTTTTTCTTTTCTTTTTTTAAAAAGTAGACTTTTCCAACCCGTCTCTATACCTTAAACTGAGGCATAGATCTTGAAAACCTTTCATCAAAGGGATGGCTGCCCAATTCCTGAGTATTCTATCTCAGAACTTTTCATCATGGAGGTTTTGGGAATGTTTGGTGCCATCTGTGCCTTGATTTTCTTTTCTTCTGATTTTTATTTTTTCTTTTCTTTTTTTTTTTTTTTTGATATGAGGTGTCAGCCGAGCCAGCCTGTGCCTCTGTTTTCTGCCAAAAGAAAAAAAGAGAGAGAGAGGGAAAGAAATAGCATAAACACTCAAATAAGGTTTTTTTCAGTGTTTCTGGTATAAGCACTGTACATTTCTACTGAGTTTTCTGTAAGAATTTGTTTTTATCATCCTTAGCAATTGAAAACCCACAAGAAAACTTGTGGTCTATTAGCAGAAAACAGGTCCTGGCAAGAGGCAGAGCGGCACAATCCTACAGTTGGGAAACTGGGCAAGAACCCAAGTTTGTCCATGCCTAAGAACAACACTGTCTGCTAAAATTACAGTTTTCCCTTTTCAAAAACCTCAAAGTTGTGAAACTTTACTAACTTTAAGAAAAGAACAGTTGGCCATACAAAAGATACACTTCCAAATCCATCGAACAACTTACTTATACTTGCAAATGAACCACTTGGAGTGAGTCTTAAAATGTATTTGTTCCAATTATTCTGCTAAGGTAGCAAGCAGAAAGTAATCATTTTCTATGTATACTGTGAGTAAGAGACTCCAAATGTTGGTTCCAAAGAAAGCATTTGACCAATAGTTGGTAAGTGGAGTGTAAGAAAGAGTGCTGTAGAAGTCACACTTTCAAAAACAAAGTATAGTTTTGCAGTTTCTATGTGCTCAGAATAATACAATAAAATCCAATTAGAAATAAGTCTCTTTTTTAAACTTTGAACTTCCTTGTTACCATAGTTTTTCTAGAGACAATATTGGTTTTTAAACATTATCATGTTAACTCATCAGATCAGATATATCACTGGAAGAATGATATATAGGTCTATACAGGATGATTTTCCATCAAAAAACTGAGTTACTTTGAAAGAAAGTTTATAAAGAACCTGAGCAAATTATTAAATATTTATATTATCATTGTCCAAATCAGATGACTGAAACCTCACTGGTTATTTGAATAAAAAAAATTATATATAAAGAATTGTTTACTAATTGAAAATAATTAATTACTGAGAGAGTGAAAAAAAGATTCTACAGAGTCCAGAAATAGCAGATTCAAAAGGGAAGTTACTACCTCTAGGCTGAGGAAAGGAGGATATAATAAGAGCTAAGGACCAACAATCTCTTTAATCCCATGCCTGAGATTCAGACTGCATCAAGAAGAGCATGACTTTCTTAGAAAGATGCAGTTTGCCAGTTACAAAACACCTTTTCACAGGATGTGAGCCTCCTCTAATCTGTAGAAGTAATGCACTGTTGCCCATCAGAGAGGGCAGAGCGGGGAGCAGCTGAAGGTAGAGGGTAGCCCAGGGTCTAACTGGAGCTCCTCTGTGCAGGTAACACAGTTCCCATGCTGAATCATGGTAATTGAGGGTCAGATTTTAAAGAGAAATGTCTTCTTGATGCTATTGCCTTGCTGAATCAATACAGGATAAACTGGGTAGTTTGACCTCATTGGCCTTAGAGAAGACTGGTAGACGTTCATGAACTATAACATGAAAACACAGACTATGTACTGTGATGATGACAACACAGAAAACTTTATTATGAATAATTCAAAGATTACTTTCAGAATTTGTTTTGCTAGCTATTTGTACCTTACAATTAGAAATATACTTCTTCTATACAGAATATTCTGTTTAAGTAAGTCATGTTATTTTTTGTTTGTTTTCCTAGAATTAAAAAATCATTTATCACTTACTATCTTTATACACTTTAAATTAATATTAGGATGGTTTCAGGGTTTCAACCTTTATTTAAATTACCCCAATATCCTATTACCCTTCATCTATCTCTTATTATATATAATTAATTTTTAAACTTCTCATATAGCAATATTAACAGAGAATCTCTAGTTGTGGCCTAAATAAATGAGGATGTTTAAAATAATATTTTTAGAAGATTTACTGTCATAAAATGCCACAGGCTATATTCTAATAGGTAATTCTCTACAATAAACTATTTTTAGTCTATGAGCTGACCTATTTATTTTTATCAAGATTAAAGCAACCAAATTTCAGTACAACTGAATATTTTATTTAATAAACATATTAAATGATTATTATCATCAAAATGCTCTGTGAGACTCTATGAGACAGAAATAAATAAGACCTTGGTCTTAAGAACTTTTAAGTAAGTGGTGACAAATTTAGATGTAAAGGCTATTTATTAATCACTGTCAGACCCATTTGATGTGTTGACACAAATTTTATACTTAAGATTTTAATTCTGATTTTGATGTCATTAAAAGTGCTAGATCTTACCTGTCACATTTCCAGGCATTACTTTGCTGGTCTAGAACTTAATATTTGTAAGGGTATTATTCTGAATTAAGGTCCAGCAAATATTCTTTTGTTAATTATATTTTATGCCTATTATAAGTTTGAAGATAAAAGGTGTAACTTAGCTTGGCATCAAATCTATTCATAAAATCATCAAAGTTCACTGCTCTCAGGTCAACATATTTATTGTCATATGTTAGGAAGTCTTCTTGATATTAGCATTGAAACTTATTCTGAGCAACTATTCAAATATCAAATGTCCAAATATTTTTTATATATTTTGATTGTATATTTTTATATATTTGATTTTCCTTAATAAGTCTTAAAAATTTTATTGAATTTATTGGGGTGACACTGGTTAATAAAATTATATAGATTTCAGGTATACACTTTCTCTGCATCTGAGTCTGTTTCTGTTTTCTTTGCTAGTTTATTTTGTTTATTAGATTCTGTACAGAAGTAATTATCAGCATAGAGCTTTATAGTATGTTATTATGTGATTCATATCACTGTGTTGGTGGTTAATTGAAAATCAAAATAACCACAAAGACTCACCAGACATTTCTTGGATACCAACTATGTGTAGGATATTCTCAGAGATGTCAAGAGATATAGAAATGAAGCAAACACAGATTCAGATCTTGAGAAGTCCATTCCTGGGGAGACAACCATGAAAATTATCACAATGAAATAAGCTATGTGTTTGTTACCAAGAACTGAGTCTGCCTTTCCAATGCTAATGATCTAATGTCTAATGCTCTAATGGTTAAGGAGGAGAATAAAGAGCCATGTGAAGAACTTGAGACATGTTGAGAGTTGTATATGAATTTGGTTTATAAAAATGATAGAAAGATGTTAGATATTGGCATGGGAGAGAAGGATTGGGAAGGCAGAGTAAGCAAAATAGCTTAGAACAGGGGTCGGGAAACTTTTTGGCTGAGAGAGCCATGAACGCCACATATTTTAAAATGTAATTCTGTGAGAGCCATACAATGACCCGTGTACATTACATATTATCCAATAAAAATTTGATGTTGTTCCAGAGGACAGCTGTGATTGGCTCCAGCTACCCACAACTATGAACATGAGCTGTAGGAAATGAATGGATTATAATACATGAGAATGTTTTATATTTTTAATGTTATTATTTTTTTATTAAAGATTTGTCTACGAGCCAGATGCAGCCATCAAAAGAGCCACATCTGGCTCACGAGCCATAGGTTCCTGACCTCTGGCTTAGAACCTGGTGGCAGGGTAGGACACACTGGAATTGGCTTTAGTCTATAGGGGACTATAGAAAGTTTCTTTTATGTAGCATAAAGCTTTTAAGATTCATTCTTATAGCTATACACATCAGCAGATTGTTTCTTTTTAATTTCAGTAGTATTTTATTGTATAGATGCGCCATTATTTATCAGTTTGTGTGCCTTGTGCTTCTAGTTTTGTAATAAAGTTGGCATTAATATTCTCTTATAAATATTTATATAGACATATGTTTTCAATTCTCTCAGGAAATTGTTATAATTACAATGGGTAGCCTGACCAGGGAGTAGAGAAGTGGATAGAGCATTGAACTGAGATGCGGAGGACCCAGGTTTGAAACCCTGGGATCACCAGCTTGAACATGGACTCATCTGGTTTGAGCAAGGCTCACCAGCTTGAGCCAAATTTCACTGGCTTGAGCAAGGGGTCACTCAGTCTGCTGTAGCTTCCTGGTCAGGGAACATATGAAAAAATCAATCAATAAACAACTAAGGTGCTGCAAAAAAGAATTGATGATTCTCATCTCTTTCCCTTCTTGTCTCTGTCTCTATCAGTCCACTTGCCAGGACCAAACTGGATTACAAATTAATTTAAGAACAATCATCTTAAAAAACCTACTTTGAACTAAATGAAGAGGAGTCTATAACCAAGGATCAAAGAAGAAACCACACTGAGAATGGTAAGAAGAGCAGAGACACAGAAAAGGCTGCCCTGCTCCCAGGAGTTAGTGGCTGTTGAGGGTCCAGATGGACTCTCACTGTGGGGTGGTTCACCCAGAGAGAGGAGGGACCTAAGCCCCAGGTCAGGAGCCCCAGAGCCTAGAAGAGGTACCCACACAGCATTTCGTGATGAAAACAGCCAGAGTTTTATTCTGCGAGAAAGAGATGGAGCTCTTGGAGATACAGGCTCTGGATTAAAGGGCCCACATAGAAAAAAATCTGGTTCACAGCCACTTACCCAGGGCTCCAGAGAAGGGAAGGCAGAGAAAACTAGAGTTGCATGAGGAGAGCGTAAAGGTGGAGGCCCAAGGAAAGACACTGTGTAAGACAGTCACCAGAACCCCTGTGCTGAGTCATTCTTCAATACTATAGTCATCATCATTCTTGGATGAAGCAGTCTCCTCTGAGGGGCATCAGCATAGGAGTCTCTCCAGACTCACCCCATGGAGAATGGGTTGTTCTGAGAAGCTGGGAAGCAGGGGGTATGTAAGTGACTCAATTTTATGGTGTTGAGGCTGGAGCTTTCCCCTACACACTCTGAAGTCTAAGACTAGTGATTCCATCTAATAGGAGACTAGTAGAAACTGTCCCGTCTATGGGCAGACCACACATCTAGGTCTCAGAAGCCACACCCTACTGAGGTTTATGAAAAAAAGTCGGGTTAGACTGACACCTGGGGCCTAGCCACACCCATCACCCTTCCTAATCCCTGATCTGCTCCAGGGTCTAGACTCTACCAAAGTTTTTATTTCAGTGGCCAATCCCAACAAACAACTAGCAGAGAGGGGCTGTAGGAGGCAGGACTAAGGAAACCTTAGCCTTTAAACGGACCTTCCTCCAGGTCCAGTATGGCTAAAAGCCAGCCTAGGTGTATAGCTTGGTATTTCCATGGGCATCTGGGCCCAGAAGAAGCAGCCACAAACTCTGGATTGCTTGTAGCTCCAAGAAGGTTGCTGAGGGCTAGTCATGGACAGTGTCTCCCACTGGTCTGCACCAGGTTCCTTTCAGGAAGGCTTAGGGCTGGCATATCCAATGGCCAGCTAAAGAGAACATTGGATCAGGACCTAACAATCTTTGCTACAGTGGTAGTCAAAGGAAGGGCTCCTCAAACCCAGCCCAGCTGATGTGAGTTCTGCACTCCGTGATTAGCACTGGCATAGTGGTGTATTGGATAGGGTGGAACTTCACAGCCAGCTGGCCTGGGTGCTGGATATACATCCCTGCTGAGCTAGATTTCACAGGGGGAAGGGAGAGAGGCTTGAAACACAGACATTTAAAGTGTGAGTTCCTGTGAGCCTATTGTTGGATCTGGTTGAGTGGCTTAGCCACTTCATGGGAGGGCATATTCAGCCCCAGAAGAAGATTAACTCAGTCCTCCTACTTGAGACCAGAGTCTCACCAGCTGTAAGAACTTCTGCAGAGGAGACTGTCAACCCCACTTGATCTGAACCTGCTGCTCATCTTGCTGGGGAGAAATAAAATTTGAGTATCCAGCAGTGACTGAGCCCCTGCCATCAGACCGCTCAGGTAGGGGATCCCACTAATGTTGTGTTCCCAACCTCAGCTGCCCTAACCCACCAAGTGTGCAACCTGTAGAGTGGTTGGTTGGGTGAGAACAGTCTGAGCCCACACTACAGTCTTTCTATAGAAGATGTTGTGGGAAGATCAGGCAGCTGCAAGAGGAGGAGGAGCAGATGAGAAGTAAAGGCAAGTCTTACAGAGCTTGGGGCATTTATGGAGCTGCTGTCATTTCTAAGCAGTGGGAAGTTGATCCTTATACACAGCTTGGCCACTTCCACATTACCTAGGCACTGAAAATGGAGACACAAACAGTGAAAAGAACAACAGCTACAGGCAGGTAGCCCACAGTGGGTTACAGAGAACAACAGGAAACAACCCAAGAAGTTCTAGAGCCAACACAACTGGTAGTGGGTGGCAGATAGCACGAACCCTAGACTCAGCTAGCTATATAAGCAGCACACCCAAAGGAGGAGTCTAACAGGCACCAGACACTGTGGAGAATAAAAATGCCCAACAGAACAGACATTGCACAGTGTGTAATACACATGATCAAGGTTGACCCTTAGAGCCAGCCAGCCTGAAGAAATAATCATACCTAAAAAAGGATGAACTGCATGTAATACTCACATATAATAGGAGGAAAAATTGTATCCTCAAGAAGTATTCCTGGAACAAGAAAAACAGGTAGCCTAGATGTCAGTACCACTAAGCCCATCTTTCTCATAAAGACACCACAAAAATTACAAAGTCAAAAAGAACTACCTAATAAACAGACAAAATGGACAAAGAAATGTGACCCAAATGAATAAACAAGAGAAATCTCCAGAGACAGAACTAAATGAAAAGGAAGTAACCAAACTACTAGATGCAGAGTTTAAAATAATAATTTTCAGGTTGCTCAAGGGACTTAGAGCAACAATGGATGGTCATAAAGAGCACCTAAATAAAGAACAAGCATCAAAAAGGACATTAAAATTATAAAAACAAACCAGTCAGAAATGACCAATACAATATCAGAAATGAAAACTGCATTAGAAAGACTCAACAACAGGCTGGATGAAACAGAAGATTGAATCAATGATTATAGTGGACAAGATAAATATAAGCACAGAAGCAGTAAAGCAAATTTTAAAGGGGTAAAAAGACTGAGGAAACTCTAAGAAACTAGAAAAATAAAAATAAATAAAGCCTAGAGGAAGTAGAAGGAAGGAAATAATAAAGATCAGAGTGGAAATAAATGACATAGAGAGTAAAAAAAAATCAAAACAGCAATGAAAATATAGCAAAAAAAGGAATACACATTTAAAGAAGAAAATGGCAATAAACAACTACATATCAATAATAACTTTAAATGTAAATGGATTAAATGATCCAATCAAAAGACATAGGGTAGCTGCGTGGATAAGAAAACAGGACCCATACATATGTTGTCTACAAGAGACACACCTTAGAACAAAAGACACACATAGATTGAAGGTAGAAGGATGGAAAAAAGCATTTCATGCAAATGGAAATGAAAAAAAAGCTGGGGTAGCAATATTTATATCAGACAAATTGAACTTTAAAACAAAGGATATAGTAAGAGATAAAGAAGGCCACTACATAATGATAAAGGGAGTAATCCAACAGGAAGATATAACTATTATAAATATCTATGCACCTAATATAGGAGCAGCCAAATATATAAAGCAGACTTTGATGGATTTAAAGGGCGAGATCAACAGCAATACTATAATAGTAGGGGATTTCAGTACCCCACTAACATCACTAGATAGATACTCAAGAAAGAAAATTAACAAAGAAACAGCAGACTTATTGGAAACACTAGATCAACTCGATTTAATAGATATCTTCAGAACATTTCACCCTAAAGCAGCAGAATATACATTCTTTTCAAGTGCTCATGGTACATTCTCTAGGATAGACCACATGTTAGGGCACAAAAGTGCTCTCAACAAATTTAAGAAGACTGAAATCATATCAAGCACTTTCTTCGATCACAACGGCATGAAACTAGAAATGAATCACAAAAGAAAAGCTCAAAAATTCTCAAACACATGGAAATTAATAGCAAGTTGTTAAATAATGAATGGATTAAGAATGAAATCAAAGAAGAAATAAAAAAGTTCCTAGAAACAAATGACAATGAGCATACAACAACTCAAAATTTATGGGACACAGAGAAAGCAGTGCTGAGAGGGAAGTTCATAGCACTACAGGCACACTTTCAGAAGCTAGAAAAAGCTCAAATAAACAACTTAACCCTGCATCTAAAAGAATTAGAAAAAGAACAGCAAGTAAAGCCCAAAAGTAGTAGAAGAAAGGAAATAATAAAGATCAGAGCAGAAATAAATGACATAGCGGCTAAAGAAACAATACAGAGGATCAATGAAACTAGGAGCTGGTTCTTTGAAAAGGTAAACAAGATTGATGAACCTTTAACTAGACTCACCAAGAAAAAGAGAGAGAGGACTCAAATAAATAAAATTAGAAATGAGAGAGGAGAAATAACAACTGACACAACAGAAATACAAAATATTGTAAGAAAATACTATGAAGAACTGTATGCCAAAAAACTAGACAACCTAGATGAAATGGACAAATTCCTTGAAACATACAATGTTCTAAAAATCAATCTGGAAGAATCAGAAAACCTAAACAGACCGATTACAACAAAGGAGATCGAAACAGTTATCCAAAAACTCCCAAAAAAGAAAAGTCCAGGACCTGATGGCTTCACAACGGAATTCTACCAAATATTCAAAGAAGAACTAACTCCTATCCTTCTCAAACTATTTCAAAAAATTCAAGAGGAAGGAAGATTTCCAAGCTCCTTTTATGAGGCGAGCATAATTCTGATTCCAAAACCAGGCAAAGACAACATAAAGAAAGAAAATTATAGGCCAATATCTCTGATGAATATAGATGCTAAAATCCTCAACAAAATATTAGCAAACCGGATCCAACAATATATGGAAAAAATCATACACTATGATCAAGTGGGATTTATTCTGGGGAGGCAAAGCTGGTACAATATTTGTAAATCAATCAATGTGATTCATCACATAAAAAAAAAGGAGAAAAACCATATGATAATTTCAATAGATGCAGAAAAAGCATTTGATAAAATCCAGCACCCATTCATGATCAAAACTCTCAGCAAAGTGGGAATACAGGGAACATACCTCAACATGATAAAAGCCATCTATGACAAACCCACAGCCAATATCATACTCAATGGGCAAAAATTAAAAGCAATACCCTTAAGATCAGGAACAAGGCAGGGATGTCCCCTTTCACCACTCTTATGGTGAGAACATGGTCCTGGAATCCTAGCCACAGAAATCAGAAATAAAGAAGTAAAAGGCATTCAAGTTGGAAAAGAAGAAGTAAAACTATCATTATTTGCAGATGATATGATATTGTATATAGAAAACCCTAAAGTCTCAGTCAAAAAGCTACTGGACCTGATGAATGAATTCAGCAAAGTGGCAGGATATAAAATCAATATTCAGAAATCAGAGGCATTTTTATACACCAACAATGAACAGTCAGAAAGAGAAATTAAGGAAACAATCCCCTTCACAATTACAACCAAAAAAATAAAGTACCTAGGAATAAACTTAACCAAGGAGACTAAAGACTTGTACTCGGAAAATTACAAAGCATTGATAAAAGAAATCAAAGAAGATACAAACAAGTGGAAGCATATACCGTGCTCATGGTTAGGAAGAATAAACATCATTAAAATGTCTATATTACCCAAAGCAATCTATAAATTCAATGCAATACCAATTAAAATACCAATGACATACTTCAAAGATATAGAACACATATTCCAAAAATTTATATGGAACCAAAAGAGAACATGAATAGCCTCAGCAATCTTAAAAAAGAAGAATAAAATAGGAGGTATCACACTTCCTGATATCAAGTTATACTACAAGGCCATTGTACTCAAAACAGCCTGGTACTGGCATAAGAACAGGCATATAGATCAATGGAACAGAACAGAGAACCCAGAAATAAACCCACAGTTCTATGGAAACTGATATTTGACAAAGGAGGCAAGGAAATACAATGGAGTAAAGACAGCCTCTTTAACAAATGGTGTTGGGAAAATTGGACAGCTACGTGCAAAAAAATGAAACTAGATCACCAGCTTACAACACTCACAAAAATAAACTCAAAATGGATAAAAGACTTAAATGTAGGCCGTGAAACCATAAGCATCTTAGAAGAAAACATAGGCAGTAAGCTCTCAGACATCTCTCGGAGCAATATATTTGCTGATTTATCTCCACGGGGAAGGGAAATAAAAGACAGGATAAACAAATGGGACTATATCAAACTAAAAAGCTTTTGCACAGCTAAAGACAACAAGAACAGAATAAAAAGACAAACTACACAATGGGAGAACATATTTGACAATACGTCTGATAAGGGGTTAATAACCAAAATTTATAAAGAACTCGTAAATCTCAACACCAGGAAGACAAACAATCCAATCGAAAAATGGGCAAAAGAGATGAATAGACACTTCTCCAAAGAGGACATACAGATGGCCAACAGGTATATGAAAAAATGCTCAACATCACTAATCATTAGAGAAATGCAAATTAAAACCACAATGAGATATCACCTCACACCAGTCAGAATGGCGCTCATCAACAAAACAACACAGAATAGGTGCTGGCGAGGATGTGGAGAAAAGGGAACCCTCCTGCACTGCTGGTGGGAATGCAGACTGGTGCAGCCTCTGTGGAAAACAGTATGGAGATTCCTCAAAAAACTGAAAATGGAACTGCCTTTTGACCCAGCTATCCCACTTTTAGGAATATACCCCAAGGACACCATAGAACGGCTCCAAAAGGAGAAATGCACCCCCATGTTTGTGGCAGCATTGTTCACAATAGCGAAGATCTGGAAACAGCCCAAGTGTCCGTCAGAGGACGAGTGGATTAAAAAGCTTTGGTACATATATATTATGGAATACTACTCAGCCATAGAAATGATGACATCGGATCATTTACAATAACATGGATGGACCTTGATAACATTATATGGAGTGAAATAAGTAAATCAGAAAAAAAACTAAGAACTATATGAATCCATACATAGAAGGGACATAAAAATGAGACTCAGAGACATGAACAAGAATGTGATGGCAACAGGGGTGGGGGGTTGGGAGAGGGGGGATGGGGTGAAGAAGGAGAGAGGGGTTGGGGAAGGGGAGGGGCACAAAGAAAACCAGATAGAAGGTGACAGAAGACAATTTAACTTTGGGGGAGGGGTATACAGCACAATCAAATGTCAAAATAATCTAGAGATGTTTTCTCTCAACATATGTACCCTGATTTATCAATGTCACTGCATTAAATTTAATACATAAATTAAAAAAAAGAAAACCAATGAGAGTCCCTTTACATGTGGAAAAAAAAAAAAAACAGCAATGAAACCATGAGGTGGTTCTTTGAAAAGGTAAACAAGTTTGATAAATCTTTAACTGGACTCATCAAGAAAAAAAGAGAGAGGGCTCAAATAAATAAAATTAGAAATGAAGTGGCGAAGTAACAATTGACACTGCAGAAATACAAGGGATTGTAAAAAAATACCATGAACGTCTATATGCCAAAAAATTGGACAACCTATGTCAATAAATAAATTTTTAGAAACATATTATCTTTCAAAACCCAATCTAGAAGAATGAGAAAGCCTAAACAGGCCAATTACAAAAACTGAAATTGAAAGTTATCAAGAAACTTCCAGCAAACAAATGTCTTAGACAGGTTTGCTTCACAGGTAAATTTTTTTTGAAAAATTCAAAGAGAAACTAACATCTATACTTCTCAAGGTATTTCTAAAAATTCAAGGGGAGGAAAGACTTCCAAGCTCCTTTTATTAGGCAAGCATTATCCTCATTCCCAAACAGGTAAAGACATTACAAAGAAAGGAAACTCTAGGCCAGTATCCCTGATGAACATAAATGCTAAATTTTCAAGAAAATGTTAACAAACCAGATCCAGCAATACATCAAAAAGATCATACATCATAATCAAGTGAGAATTTTTTCTGGGGAGGCAAGGCTGGTAAAATATTTACAAATTAAGAAATGTGATCATCATATAAACAAAAGGAAAGATAAAAATCATCATTATATCAATAGATGCAGAAAAATAATTTGATTTAAAAATAATTTTTAAGCCTTATGTGCTCCCTGGATGGCCAGTAAATTTGTGGGGTAGAGATGTTTTGAAAAATATGGGAGCATTGCTTGTGAGTCCTAATGGTTTAGTCAGTACTCAGATGCTTGATCGGGGATTTTTACCCACCAAGGGACTAGGGAAAGAACAGCAAGGAATTCTCAACCCCATAGAAGTGGCACCCAATAGCAGAAGGTGTGGATTAGGATATCAAAATTTAGCATAGGGGCCTTGGTAGCTCCTGCTACCTCAATAATGCATTGTGCAGACCCAGTTACTTGAAAATCAGATAATCCTGTTTGGGTAGACCAATGGCCCCTTTCTCAGGAGAAATTTAGGGCAGCTGCTCAATTGGTACAAGAGCAGCTACAGCTTGGGCACATTGCACCATCTAATAGCCCATGGAATACACTTCCATATTTTGATCTTGTTGCCTCCTGGGTTATCAAGGGGTATAGGCAACCCTTATAGCTTATAGGTTTTGAGCCTCAAAATTATTGTTGTTCCTTTTTTCAAAGGATCACCAACAATGGCTCTGGGAAACTTCCACTAAATGGCAAATCGTTCTTGCAAATCAATGGACAACTTTATACTGAAACTGTCAATTTAAAATAAGCTCAAAGACTAGAACTATATGCCATTATCATGGCTTTTCAGCATTTGCCATATCCCCCCTTTAATCTTTATACAGACAGCAAGTATTATGGTGTTTCCACTATAAAGACTGCTGTCTTAGGGACAAATGCTGATGAACTATTTCAGCAGTTCCTCCTTATTCAAAGACTTGTATGTCAACATAGAGCTCCATGTTTTATAGGACATACTCGAGCTCATTCCATGCTCCCTGGAGCTTTAGCACAAGGGAATGCCCTTTTTTTTTTTTTTTTTTGTATTTTTCTGAAGTTGGAAAAAGGGAGGCAGTCAGACAAACTCCCGCATGCGCCCGACCGGGATCCACCCAGCACGCCTACCAGGGGGGGATGCTCTGCCCATCTGGGGTGTTGCTCTATTGCAACCAGAGCCATTCTAGCACCTGAGGCAGAGGCCACAGTGCCATCCTCAGTGCCTGGGCCAACTTTGCTCCAATAGAGCCTTGGTTGTAGGAGGGGAAGAGAGAGACAGAGAGGAAGGAGAGAGGGTGGGGTGGAGAAGCAGATGGGCGCTTCTCCTGTGTGTCCTAGCTGGGAATCAAACCCAGGACTCCTGCACGCCAGGCCTACACTCTACCACTGAGCCAACCGGCCAGGGCCTAGGAATGCCCTTGTTGATCAAGCTACCCAAAAGAAAATTATTCGGAGCAACCATGACAGATCCAGCAATTCAGTCTCATACTATTCAACACCAGAATTCTGCAACCTTGTGTAAACAGTTTCAACTTTCTCAGGAAGCAGCACAGCAGATTGGGAAATCCTGTCCAAGGGGTCCTATACTACAATCTGCCCCTTCATTTGGAGTTAACCCTCAAGTACCCCTACCAGGAAAACTTTGACAAATGGATGTTAGTCATATACCTTCATTTGGCAAACAGTCCTATGTCCACATTACAGTGGATACATAGGATTTATAGTAAACTCTGTTAGAACAGGACAAGTTGCTAAGCATGTTATAACTCATTGTCTGTATGCATTGTGCTATTATTGGATTTCCTAAACTGGTTAAACTGACAATGCTCCTGCATATGGAGCAAAAGCATTTACTGTATTTTGTCATTCTTACAATTGTTAAAGTCAAGGTATTATTAAAGTGTACCCAGAAAATATTTTAAGGTCAATTTAAAAAAAATTTAAATGGGGGAAGTCATATCCTGGAACTCCTACGGGTCTACCACATTATGCTTTTTACTTAAAAAAATTTTAAATTTCTTTTGAATGCTGATGAACAGGAGATGCCAAATATTTTTCTCCTGCAAACTACTACCTTCTTTATTTGATCCAGCTAATAACACTGTTTTGTCTTTTTCCAAATAGCTTCAGATATATGGAAAAGATTTATATAGGCAGTTGGGGATCCTCAAACTCCTCAGCAAGATCTTCTGAGTATGGTTTTTAAGATACCAAGAGGCAGAAAAAGCCCAATAGAGATCAGGGGAACTACCAGCTTTTAGGATATGCCCTTAAAGGCTCTAACTCCCCAAAGGGGTCTCATAGGATGCCATCTGGGTCCTGCTTCAATAGTGGAAAGGAAGGTCATTGAGCTAAAGCCTGCCAGACTTACATGCCTCTGCTGTGAGGAAACAGGGACACTGGAAGGTAGGCTTCTTCCTCACTTCTCAAAGGGAGGGTTCAGTCTCTTCCAGCCCTGATCAGCCACCTATGACCTAACCTTGCCCAGAATGTTGGGGTTTGCCACTGAAGGCTGAAGGTGCCCAGTGCCGTTGGCCCCATCTATAACACTGTGGATGAGCCTAGGGTATTTCTTCCAAGAAGCAGGTAAACTGATCTCATTTGCACAAGGGCCACTTAACTATGTCTTGCCTGAATAGTCAGGTTTTTCATTCTTCCCTCGAAGATCTCTGATGTGGGTGTTGATAGTCCTATTTTCTGCTGCTTTGTTTAATATATAGTGCTTCCTTTATGCCTCCTACCTCAATGCCCCACTCATATTTCAGTCTGGGAGCAACTCCTAATTTAGAGCTCTCTTTCTCCCTTTTGCCAACTTTTATTATGAATCTACCTTTGCCACCCAGCTTAGTGTATCCCAAGGTTCCCTTGACCAAGCCACAGTCACAGCTCCAGGGAAAAGCAACCTGGTCTCATCTCCACACATGCTGCAGATGGCTTTTCCAGTCTACCTGAATCATTACCAGCTAGAAGCAGCAGTCATTGGACATGAGCTGCAAAGTATAGAATTGTGACAACAATTCCAGTGCCATGCGGACTTTTCCTGGACTCCTGCTCCTTGTGACAGCTTCTAACAGACTGAACTGGGGTTGCATTGCATTTTTCAGGGATTTGGCATGGTTTTGGAGCCAACTTGGACTTGGTGAACATGTTAAGGACACTACTCTTTTATGGATTCTTGCTGTATTGGCCAAGAGTTTGCTTAACGGCTTTAGTCACTGTAAAAAAAAAAAAATAGAAGACTGGATAAAGAAGATGTGGCACATATACACCATGGTATACTATTCAGCCATAAGAAATGATGACATTGCTTCACTTACAACAAAATGGTGGGATCTTGATAACATTATACTGAGTGAAATAAGTAAATCAGAAAAAAACAAGAACTGCAGAATTCCATACATTGATGGGACATAAAAACGAGACTAAGAGACATGGACAAGAGTGTGGTGGTTATGGGGGATGGGGAGAGGGAAGGAGAGGAGGAGGTGGTGGGGGAGGGGCACAAAGAAAACTAGATAGAAGATGATGGAGGACAATCTGACTTTGGGTGATGGGTATGCAACAGAATTGAATGACAAGATAACTGGGCATGTTTTCTTTGAATATATGTACCCTGATTTATTGATGTCACTCCATTAAAATAAAAAATTATTTATTAAAAAAAATAAAAATTCAGCACCGATTTAAAATCAAAACTCTCAGCAAAGTGGGAATACAGAACATATGCCTCAACATAATGAAGGATATCCAAGACAAACTCACAGAAAACATCATACTCAATGGGCAAAAATTGAAAGCAATCTTCTTAAGATCAAGAACAAGGCAGGGGTGCCCTCTTTCACCACTCTTGTGTGTGTGTGTGACAGAGACAGAGAGAGTCAGAGAGAGGGACAGATACAGACAGACAGACAGGAAGGGAGAGAGACAAGAAGCATCAATTCTTCATTGCACCACCTTAGTTGTTCATCAATTACCTTCATGAATGTGCCTTGACTGGAGGCTACAGCAGACTGAGTGACCCCATACTCAAGCCAGTGACGTTGGGCTCAAGCTCATGAGCTTTCTTAAAACCAGATTAGCCCACGCTCAAGCTGGCAATCTCGGGGTCTCAAACCTGGGTCCTTGGCATCCAGTCCAATGCTCTATCCACCGTGTCAATTTCTGGTCAGGACCCTTTCACCACTCTTATTCAACATAGTTCTGGAAGTCCTAGCCACAGCAATCAGATGAGAAAAAATAAAAAAACATCCAATTTCGAAAAGAAGAAAAATTATCATTATCTGCTGATGACATGATACTGTACATAGAAAACTCTAAAGTTTCAGTCAAAAAACTACTAGACCTGATAAATGAATTCGTTAAAGTGACAGGATATAAAATTAATATTCAGAAATCAGTGGCATTTTTATACACCAACAATAAACTGTCTGAAAGAGAAATTAAGGAAACAATTCCCTTTACTATTACAACAAAAAAAGTACCTAGGAGTAAATTTAACCAAGGAAGTAAAAGACTTGTACTCAGAAAATTATAAGACATTGAAAAAAAAATATCAGGGAAGGTACAAACAAGTGGAAGTATATACTGTGTTCATGGATAGGAAGAATAAACATCATTAAAATGTCTATATTACCCAAAACAATCTATAAATTTAATGCAATTTCTATTAAAATACCAATGGCATACTTCAAAGATATACAACCAATATTCCAAAAATTTATACAGAATCAAAAAAAACACATGCAAAAAAAAAAAAATGAAACTAGACCACCAATTTCTACCATTCACAAAAATAAACTTAAAGTGGATAAAAGACTTAAATATAAGATATGAAACCATGAATATCTTGCAAGAAAATGCAGGCAGTAAACTCTCCCAAAGCTCTTGTAACAATATTTTTGACAAAATATCTCTATGGGCAAGTGAAATAAAGGACAAAATAAGCAGATGGCACTATACTAAAGTAAAAATCTTTTGTACAGCAAAAGACACCATTAACAAAATAAAAAGACAACCCACACAATGGGTGAATATTTTTTCCAATACGTCTGATAAGGGATTAATAACCAAAATTTATAAAGAACTTCTAAAAGTCAACACGTAAAAGATAAACAACCCAATTAAAAAATGGGCAAAGAAACTGAACAGACACTTTTCCAAAGAGTACTACAGATCGCAAATAGGCATATGATATAATGTTCGACATCACTAATCATCAGAGAAATGCAAATAAAAACCACAATGAGATACCGCCTCACACCTGTCAGAATGGAGCTCATTAACAAATAAACACACGATAAGTGCTGATGAGGGTGTGGAGAAAAGGAAACCCTCCTGCATTGCTGGTGGGAATGCAGACTGGTGCATCCACTGTGGAAAGCACTATGGTGTTTTCTCAAAAAATTAAAAATAGAACTACCATTTAACTCAGTTATCCCACTATCAGGAATATATTCTAAGAACACCAAATCACTGATTCAAAAGAAGATATGCACCCCCATGTTTATTGCAGCATTATTTACAATAGCAAAGATCTGGAAACAGCCCAAGTGTTTGTCAGTGGAAGAGTGGATTAAAAACCTGTGGTACATATATACAATGGAATACTATGTGGCTGTGATAATGAAGGAAATCTTACTTTTTGCGATGGCATGGATGGACCTGGAGATTATTACGCTAAGTAAGCCAGGTAGAGAAAAAAATATCATATAATCTCACTTATTTGTGGAATCTAATGAACAAAGTGAACAGAATAATGAATAGAGGCAGAGGCAGGGTCACAGAAAGTGGAGGGACAGCTTTCAGAAGGAAGGGGGATGAGGGGATGGGATCCGAGAAGGTGAAGGGATTAGTGAAATTATATATACATAACACAGAGATACAGATAACAGGACAATAAGTACCAGAGGGAAGGGGAGGATGGAGTCAGGGAAAGGGGGACAAAGGGTATGTAATTGGGGACATGGGACACTTGAATCCATGTTAATACAATAGATTTAAAAATTTAATTAAAAAAATAAAAATAGAAATGGGTAGGTTGTATGGTAAGTGTGTGGCTAATTTATAAAAAAATGTCAAACCATTTTTCAAGTTGACTGTTGCACTTTGCATTCCCCCAGTAAAGTACTAGAGTTTTCATTGTTCTATATATTTGTCAACATGCAGTATTGTGCATGCTTTTGATTTTAGTAATTCAAATTTAGTGATATTTTATTACAGCTTTAGTTGTACATTCCTAGTGATGTGTAATTCTAAGCACTTTGCATGTGGTTATTGGCCATATGTATATCTGCTTTGTGAAGTGTACTTTCAAATATTTTGCCCATTATTTATTTATTTATTTTTGCATTTTTCCAAAGCTGGAAACGGGGAAGCAGTCAGATAGACTCCCGCATGCACCCGACCGGGATCCACCAGGCATTCCCACCAGGGGGCGATGCTCTGCCCTTCTGGGGCGTTGCTCCGTTGCATCCAGAGCCATCCTAGCACCTGAGGCAGAGGCCACAGAGCCATCCCCAGCACCCGGGGCCAACTTTGCTCCAATGGAGCCTTGGCTGCGGGAGGGGAAGAGAGAGACAGAAAGGAAGGAGAGGGGGAGGGGTGGAGAAGCAGATGGGCGCTTCTCCTGTGTGCCCTGGCCGGGAATCGAACCTGGGACTCCTGTACGCCAGGCTGACGCTCTACCACTGAGCCAACTGGCCAGGGCCTATTTTGCCCATTTTTAAAATAGAGTTGTTGATCTTTTTTTTTTAGTTGGAAAATTTATGTAATCTTATTATAAGTTTTCACATGTTTTTCTTAAATATATTTTTCTAGTCTCTGGTGTGTCTTCATTTTTTAAACCATGAGATGTTACTTTCGGGGAAATACATTAATATGCATTTTTCCTTTTTTGTATTTCCTAGTGCTTAGTGCCCATCGTATTTTCAAGAGGCACTCATTTATCTTAGGTGAGAGATTGAAGTCATCTGATGACTTCATTGATGACTTCTCTGAGAGATTAAAGTCATCAAAATGTGAATAACCCAGAGGCAAGGATGTGCTTAGTGGCCATTACTAAGTAGTCATTACTTAGAAAATTTGTAGGCACAGGAGAAAGACTGGATTTTCAAAGTGCTCTGATGGTTTGCTGAGTAGTTTCTGCACTCTCATGCTTCTACTAGGTATGCACTCTGTGGCTGAATTTTTATTCTTGAATTTTTACTATTAAAAATAAACCAGACATAAAAATGAAAAGAATGGTTTTTGGAGCTTTTTCTCTCCTGGTAGCTAGTTTTTCTCTTGCAAGGTATTGACTTTTACTTCACATGTCCAGCTTTTGTGACAGAAATATTACATTCTTAATTCAGTTTCTCTTTATCAGAGAGAGGAGGAGAGGAGGATGAGTTGTTGGAGTGATTCCATGTGACTCTCACAGTGCTGTTATTCACCTCTAATTCCTTTACTTAGCCAGACCCACCGTCTTCATCGGTGGTGACTGTGTCACTTTCTATTGTTGAATTGCTTCTGCTGATCCCTTGTACACATCTGAATCCAAGTTACTAACGTGGATCAAGACCCATCCCCATAAGATAATGGCTTTGCCTTCTGTTTATCCCTCAGCATTTTTATAACACTTTATAACATTTATGCAACTTCCCTAAAGGATATATTTGATAGAAGCCCAGAAAAAACCAGTAGGCTCCTATCAGAAGCTGGGTCTGACCCAGTCAAGCTAATGTGTTAGTGCAGGGGTAGTCAACCCTTTTATACCTACCGCCCACTTTTGTATCTCTGTTAGTAGTACAATTTTCTAACCACTCACCAGTTCCACAGTAATGGTGATTTATAAAGTAGGGAAGGGACTTGACTTTATAAAATTTATAAAGCAGAGTTACAGCAAGTTAAAGCATAAAATAATAATTACTTACCAAGTACTTTATGTCAAATTTTCACTGTTTGGCAGAATAAATCTTTATAAAACAACTTACTATAGTTAAATCTATCTTTTTATCTATACTTTGGTTGCTCTGCCACCGCCCACCACAAAAGCTGGAATGCCCACCAGTGGGCGGTAGGGACCAGGTTGACTACTACTGTGTTAGTGTTTTCTTTTGGTCCATTCCTACCTTTCTCTCTGGCAACAAAATAAACAATTGAATTACTGTCCAAACCCAGGGAAAACTGACCTTAAGAATCTGAAGTGGAGTCAGTTGATAAAAATACATTCCAGGAACGTGGACATGTTTTCTTTGACTATTTGTACCCTGATTTATTGATGTCACCCCATTAACATTAATAAAAATTTATTTATAAAAAATACATTCCAGAAGTTAAAAAAAAGTACAGAACAGCAACTACTTCTCTTGCCTTTCAACATGGGGATTCCCCTATATATAACTGAGATACTTAATATGGAAGGAACACTGTAGTGATCAGGTGTTTCTTCAGGAAAGTCTCCAAGCTAGAGACAAACATTTCTAAACACTGAGGTGGAGTTTCCTGGCAAGCATTCATGCAAGTTAATATGTCAAGCTTACTTTCATTGCTGTGAAAGAGTATGGGGAAACCCACTAATGGTAGGATATCACATTCTGATAACCACACTGTTTATACTTATCATCCAGAAAGGCAGAGAACCAGACTGTTCCATTAAGCTGCCAATCAGAACTTATAAAGAAGCACAGATTGTATGTCACAGGTTTAAATTTTAGAAGGCATGAAAATCATAGGATTTTGAGACTGCTAGTCATTCTTTTCTCTAAAAAGAATGAGCATTCAATAAGTTATCTTTTTTTCTGAAGTTTGAGTATATGTGTCAGGTTCCTACAGTTTCTTCATTTATTTCTTTTAACATCATATCTCTAGAAAAAGAAATATAGCTTTATCTCTCATACTTCTATTGCACTTTACAGTTTATAAGATACGTATATGCAAGTTACCTACTTTACAAATGATGTTCTCTGCCAAATATTTTCTCTTTTTCTCAGAACCACAAATTCTAAGAATGTCTTTTAGAAGACTATTAGTTGGTTTTTAGCAAAACAAATCCAATTTGCAAATTATAAACCATTGCAAATCATTTTGAAAATTTTTAGTGCATGTCTTCACTTTGAAAAGAGCTAGAGTGTTGAAAGTATTACTATTTACTACTAACTTTTAGACAAAAAGAAGTTAATGTAGCAATAGTTTTGATTTAGTATAATGAGGCATTTCTATCCTTCATTATTTATCATTTTATTAGAAAAATAAGTTCTAATGCAAATAATTTTTATGTATGAAAAAAACATAAAGTGGAGTAGCAATTTATATAAAAGAATTCAACAGCACATAAAGGTGGTTAATAGCTACCTCTCATATATCAATGCCAGTTACATTTCCTTGGAAGACAGTAAAGATCAAAAATCAAACATACTAATTAATAAGTTTTTTTCTCAGTTAACTTGAAGGTTGCATATGAAAAGAAAATCAGGTTGACTATGAGAAAGGAGAATGAATAGTTCAGATAAAAAAGATCAGGAGGAGAAGTATACAGGAAGGAAAGAGAAAATGTG
Source organism: Saccopteryx leptura (assembly GCF_036850995.1). NCBI lineage: Eukaryota > Metazoa > Chordata > Mammalia > Chiroptera > Emballonuridae > Saccopteryx > Saccopteryx leptura. Next base: position 148,875,045 of record NC_089506.1, read on the forward strand.
TCAGCTTGCTTAGCAGCAAAATGGGTTTCCTTTAATGAGTCTAAATGGAACAATTTCTCCTACCCTGTCACTAGAACGAAGTGAAAGTTTGAGAGCAGATGTTTTTTATGAAGGAGACTGTAGGGTCTGCATATAAACTTTCATAGAAGACAAAGTATATATTTGGTATAATAGAAAAGGAACAATTAATGGAGCATTTAAAGCTAACGTTCTTGGTGGCATTGCTATCTATTTACACATGAATCTTAGTGAGATTCTTTTGGATGCATGAAAACAGACTTACTGGTTTGCGAGAGGAGGTTGCAGATACTGTTACAGAAGGGCTAGAGATCCCATGGAAGGGATAAAAAAAATAGCAGAACCAGAAATTACTGTAATTGACACTGGGTCTAGGGCTTCTTAATCAACCTCAGTACAGGGGTTTGTGACACATCACACTAATGCTTCATCTTTAATGATGTCTCACTATTCCTCTGTGTGTCTTCTCTTCCCAACACCAGGTGATTTCTTTTCTCTTTCACTTTTCTCCTAATTTACAGCTTCAGTTTCCTCTTAGTGTTAGCTTATTCATAGGCCATCATGGCCCATGTTTTGTGTATTTGTGGGATGCCATTCTTCTGCTGTCTTTGTGTACTACCTAGTAAGCCTGATAGATCAACTCATGCAACCTATTGGCCTAAGCAGTTGTGACTCCAAAAAGAGTAAGGTTACATGGCGAGCTTGACCTGCCCCTCTAGCCAATGCTGTGGGTGGGGCAGATTTTCATAGAAGGGGCTATTGTTATGGCATGTATCAAGATGAACAAATCTAGAAAAACAGTCATATCTGAAAATACTATTGGCTTTTTATTTGCCTATGATATTTGAACTTTATATCTAGGCTTTATATTTCTGTATAATTCTCTCTTTTATTACTTTTTAAAATTTTTTATTAATTTTAATTTCTTATGTTTGCATGGATTCAAGTGTCCCATGAATATAACTCTCTCACCCCCCACCCCAGTATCCCCATTTATACCCCCTTTCCCCCCTCCCCTCAACACCCTCCCTGTTTCCCTCTAGGATTTGCTGTCCTGTTATCTATATGTCTATTTATGTATATATAATTTCATGAATCCCTTTACCCTCTTTGTTCCCATCCCTTTTCCTCTAAATGCTGTTCCTCTGGTACCTGGGATCCTGCCTTTGCCTCTATTCCTATTCCTGAGTTCACTTTGTTCATTATATTCCACATATAAGTGAGAATATATATTTGGCTTTCTCTGCCTGGCTTATCCCACTTAGCATAATAGTCTCCAGGACCATCCATGCTGTCACAAGAAGAATTAAAACTATCATTATTTGCTGATGATATGATACTGTACATAGAAAACCCTAGAGTCTCAGTCAAAAAACTACTAGACCTAATAAACAAATTTGTCAAGGTGGCAGGAGATAAAATTAATATTCAGAAATCAATGGCATTTTTATACACTGACAATAAACCAGGGGTCCTCAAACTTTTTATGCAGGGGGCCAGTTCACTGTCCCTCAGACCGTTGGAGCGCTGGACTATAAAAAACTATGAACAAATCCCTATGCACACTGCACATATCTTAAAGTAAAAAAACAAAACAGGAACAAATACAATACTTAACATAAAGATCAAGTAAATTTAAATCAATAAACTGACTGGTATTTCAATGGGAACTATACTCCTCTCACTGACCACCAATGAAAGAGGTGCCCCTTCTGGAAGTGTGGCGGGGGCCGGATAAATGGCCTCAGGGGGCTGCATATGGCCCACGGGCTGTAGTTCGGGGGCCCCTGCAATATACTGTCTGAAAACTAAATATTAGAAACAACTCCCTACACTATTGCAACAACAACAAAAAAACAAAGTACCTAGGAGTAAATTTAACCAAGGAGGTAAAAGACTTGTACTCGGAAAATTATAAGACATTGAAAAAAGAAATCAGGGAAGATACAAACAAGTGGAAGCAAATACCATGTTCATCGTTAGGAAGAATAAACATCATTAAAATGTCTATATTACCCAAAGCAATTTATAAATTCAATGCAATTAACATTAAAATACCAATGGCATACTTCAAAGATATAGAACAAATATTCCATAAATTTATATGGAATCATAAAAGAACATGAAAAACCTCAGCAATCCTGAAAAAGAAGAATAAAGCGGGAGGTATCACACTTCCTGATATCAAGTTTTACTACAAGGCCATTGTACTCAAAATAGCTTGGTACTGGCATAAGAATAGGCATACAAATCAATGGAACAGAACAGAAAACCAGAAATAAATTCATATGATTCACTTTATACCTCAAGGACTAGTTCTTATTTATATGAAGAACTTGAAAATATGAGAAAATATTTATATGAATGAACAAAGACTTGTATGCATTAATGTTTTTTACATATTTTTGTCCAATAGAATGACTGACAATATTGCTTAAAATATAGCATTCTTCAAATCTCTGACTTTATGTGATTGCTAACTCATAGCACTACAACTTATATACCATATTTCCCTATGTATAAGATGCACCTTTTTCTGAAAAATTTGGGGATCTAAAAACAGGTGCATCTTATACAGTGGTTGTGGCATTTCAAATGCCATAGATGGAACTGAAGGTAAGAAAATATATGAAGACAGTGATTCGTCATCAGACACAGATGAGTACAAGCTAATGGATGGTAGTTTTGACAGTGATAAGGAGTTGTATGAATTTTGTGATAAATAAAACTTGAGTTCTATAACTTTATATGATGCATTTTTTTGAGATTTTGGGCCCTCAAATTAAGGTGCGTCTTATACATGAGGAAATGTGGTGTTATGTATTCCGTTTTTTGGGTATTTTGTTGTCATTTCTCCAATATAACTTTTGCTGATTAGCAAAAATTTTTTTCTAGTTAGATTGCCTGTGTTCCAGTTCTTTATTTTGAGTCCTTAGTTTGGATCATTTGAATATTGTCAATGATATTGATCTAAAAATTACAGTTAAAAATATTGATGCAGCCTCTATCATGGCTACTTATAGAGAGGTGGAGTTGCAGACCTCTGCTATACAAGGTGACTTATTTGAAATTTGGTAAAAAATTGTTTACTGCATTTTAGTGCTGAGTATGTATGTCTTTTTTCTTTCTTAAATATTTTTTAAAATTTTTCAATAACTGTTGATGTGCAATATTATATTAGTTTCAGGTATACAGTAAGTCAGTGATTAGATATTATTTTTTATTGATTTAAATTTTTTGTATTTACTTAGATTCAAGTGTCCCACTAAATACATCCCCCCACCCCTATGTTCCCTCGGCATCCACCTTACCCTCCTTCACCCAATGCCCTCCCACTTTCCCTCCAGAATTTGCTTTTTTGCTCTCTATAATGCTGTGTTATGTATATATAATTTTGCCAATCTCTTTCCCTTCTCTGATCTCATCCTCTCATCCCTTTTCCCTCTGTCCACTTTCCCTCTGCCCCCTTTGATCCCGCCTATGCCTCTATTCCATTCTTCAGTTCACATTGTTCATTGAATTTCTCAAATGAGTAAGGTCATATGACATTTTTCTTTCTCTGCCTGGTTTATTTCACTTAACATAATAGTTTCCAGGTACATCCATGTTGTCGCTAAATGTAAGATTTTCTTCTTTTTCATGGACCCATTGTATTCCATGTGTATATGTACCATTGCTTTTTAATCCACTCATCCACAGATGGACACTTGGGCTGTTTCCAGATCTTGGCTATTGTAAACAATGCTACCATAATAATGGGGGTGCATTTCTTCTTTTGAGTCAGTGATATGGTGTTCTTAAGATATATTCCTAAAAGTGGGACAGCTGGGTCAAAAGGCAGTTTCATTTTTAATTTTTTTTTTTTACAGGGACAGAGAGAGTCAGAGAAAGGGATACACAGGGACAGACAGACAGGAATGAAGAGAGATGAGAAGCATCAGTCATCAGTTTTTCATTGCGAGACCTCAGTTGTTCATTGATTGCTTTCTCATATGTGCCTTGACCATGGGCCTTCAGCAGACTGAGTAACCCCTTGCTTGAGCCAGCGACCTTGAGTTTAAGCTGGTGAGCTTTAGCTCAAACCAGATGAACCCGCGCTCAAGCTGGCGACCTCAGGGTCTTGAACCTGAGTCCTCTGCATCCCAGTCTGACGCTCTATTCACTCTGCCACTGCCTGGTCAGGCCATTTTTAATTTTTTGAGAATCTCCGTACTGTTTTCCACAGTGGCTGCAACAGTCTGCATTCCCACCAGCAGTGCAGGAGGGTTCCCTTTTCTCCACACCCTCGCCAGCATTTATTGTGTGTTGATTTGTTAATGAGCGTTATTCTGACTGGTGTGAGCTGATATCTCGTGCTTTTCATTCGTAATTTTTTAATGATTAGTGATGTTGAACATTTTTTCATCTGCCTACTGGCCATCTGTATATCCTCTTTGGAGAAATGTCTATTAATTTCTTTTGCCATTTTTGGGGGGATTGTTTGAATCCTGGTGTTTTACATGTTCTTTATAAATTTTGGTTATTAATCCCTTATCAGACGTATTGTTGAATATGTTCTACCATTGTGTGGTTTGTCTTTTTATTTTGTTCATATTGTCTTTTGCTTTGCAAAAGCTTTTTAGTTTAATATAGTCCCTTTTGTTCATCCTCTCCTTTATTTTACTTGCCCATGGAGATAAAACAGCAAACATATTGCTGTGTGAGATGTCGGAGAGTTTCCTGCCTATGTTTTCTTCTAAGATGCTTATGGTTTCACAACTAAGTTTAAGTCTTTTATTCATTTTGAGTTATTTTTGTGAATGGTATAAATTGGTGGTCTAGTTTCATTTTTTTGCAGGTAGCTGTCCAATATTCCCACACCATTTGTTAAAGAGACTGTTTTTACCCCATTGTATGCTCTTACCTCCTTTGTCAAATATCAATTGTCCATAAAGGCGTGAGTTTATTTCTGGGTTCTCTGTTCTGTTCCATTGATCTATATGCCTATTCCTATGCCAGTACCAAGCTGCTTTAAGTACAATGGCCTTGTATTATAACTTGATCAGGAAGTGTGATACCACCCACTTTATTTGCATTATTCAAGATAGCAGAGGCTATTTCTGTTCTTTTTTGGTTCCATATAAATTTTTGAAATATTTGTTTTATATTTTTGAAGTATGTTATTGGTATTTTAATGGTAATTACATTGAATTTATAAATTGCTTTGGGTAATATAGACATTTTAATGATGTTTATTCTTCCTATCCATGAACATAGTATATGCTTCCACTTGTTTGTATTTTTCTTTATTTTTTTATCAATGTTTTATAATTTTCTGAGTACAATTTTTTAACCTCCTTGGTTAAATTTACTCCTAGGTACTTTATTTTTTGTTGTTGCAATAGTGAAGAGGATTGTTTCTTAATTTCTATTTTACATAGTTCTTTGTTGAAGTATAAAAATGCCACTGATTTATGAAAATTAATTTTGTATCCTGCCATCTTGCTGAATTTATTTTTCATGTCCAGTAGTTTTTTGACTGAGACTTTAGGTTTTTGTTTTTTTTATGTAGAGTATCATATCATCAGCAAATAATAATAGCTTTACTTCTTTTTCAATTTGGATACCTTTTATTTCTTCTTCTTGTCTTATTGCTTTGGCTAGGACTTCCAAAACTGTGTTGCATAAGAATGGTGAAAGGGAGCACCCCTGCCTTGTTCCTGATCTTAAAGGGATTGCTTTTAATTTTTGCCCATTAAGTATGATGTTGGCTGTGGGTTTGTCATAGATGGCCTTTTTCATGTTGAGATATGTTTTCTGTATTCCCACTTTGCTGACAGTTTTGTTCATAAATGGGTACTGGATTGTATCAAATGCTTTTTTTGCATCTATTGGTACTATTATGTAATTTTTATCCTTCCTTTTGTTAATGTGATGAGTCACATTGATTGATTTGCAAATATTGTACCAGTCTTACCTCCACAGAATAAATCATACTTGATCATGATGTTTGATTTTTTTCATGTATTGCTGGATCTGGCTGTTAATATTTTGAGAATTTTAGCTTCTAAATCCATCAGGGATATTGGCCTATAATTTTCTTTCTTTGTATTGTCTTTGCCTGGTTTTGGAATCAGAATTATGTTCACCTCATAAAAGGAGTTTAGAAGTTTTTCCTCCTCTTGTATTTTTTGAAATAACTTGAGAAATATAGGAGTTAGTTCTTCTTTGACTATTTGGTAGACTACAACTGTGAAGCCATCTGATCCAGGGCTTTTGTTTCCTGGGAGTTTTTTGATAATTGTTTTGATCTCATTTGTTGTAATTGTTCTGTTTTGGTTTTCTGATTCTTCCAGATTGTTTGTTTAGAGAGTATATGTTTCAAAGAATTTGTCTTTTTCACCTAGATTGTCTAATTTTTTTTCATACATTTCTTCATAGTATTTTCTTATATTCCTTCATATTTCTGCTGTGTCAGTTGTTAATTTTCCACTCTCATTTCTAATTTTATTTATTTGAGTCTCTCTCTTTTTCTTGGTGAGTCTGGTTAAAGGTTCATCAATCTTGTTTACCTTTTCAAAGAACCAGCTCTTGGTTTAATTGATCTTTTGTATTGTTTTTTAGCTTCTATGTCATTTATTTCTGCTCTGATATTTATTATTTTCTTTTTTCTACTTTCTCTGGGCTTTACTTGCTGTTCTTTTTTTAGTTCTTTTAGATGCAGGGTTAAATTGTTTATTTGAGCTTTTTCTAGCTTCTTAAGGTATGCCTGTAATGCTATGAATCTCTCTCAGTACTGCTTTTGTGTGTTCCATAAATTTTGAGTTGTTTTATGTTCATTTTTATTTGTTTCAAGGAAATTTTTTTTCTTCTATGATATCATTGTTAAATGATTTGTTATTTAATAACATGCTATTTAGTTTCCAAGTGTTTGACCTTTTCTTAGTTTTTCTATTGTAGTTAATTTTTAGTTTTATGCCATTGTGATCCAAGAAGATGCTTGATATGATTTCAATCTTCTTAAATTTATTGAGACTTGTTTTGTGTCCTGACATGTGGTCTATCCTAGAGACTGTACCATGAGCACTTGAAAAGAATGTATATTCTGCTGCTTTAGGGTAAAAGTTCTGAAGATATCTATTATATCCAGTTGATCTGGTGTGTCTTTTAAGTCTGCTGATTTTTGTTAATTTTCTTTCTTGAGAATCTAACCAGTGATGTTAGTGGGGTATTGAAATCCCCTACCATTATAGTATTTCTGTTGATCATACCCTTTATTCTATTAAAATCAGCTTTATATATTTTGTACTCCTATATTAAGTGTATAGATATTTATAATGGTTATATCTTCCTGTTGGATTGCTCCTTTTATCATTATGTAGTTATCTTCTTTATCCCTTACTAGCCTTTGTTTTAAAGTCTATTTTGTCAGATATAAATACTGCTACCCCAGCTTTTTTTAAATTTTCATTTGCATGAAATATTTTTTTCTATCCCTTTACTTTCAGTCTATGTGTATCTTTTGTTTTGAAGTGAGTGTCTTGTAGACAGCATATGTAAGAGTTCTGTTTTCTTATCCACACAGCTATCCTATGTCTTTTGATTGAAGCGTTTAATCCATTTATATTTAAGGTTATTATTGATATGTATTTGTTTATTGCCATTTTATTCTTTAAATCTGAATTTTCTTTTACTAGATTTATTTTCCCTTTTTGTTCTCTTTACAGCAGGTTCCTTAACATTTCTTGCTGCATTAGTTTGGTTGTAATGAGTTCCTTGAGTGGTTGTTTTTTTGTTTTGTTTTATTTTTTGTCTGGGTAGCTTTTTATTTCTCCTTCAATTTTAAATGATAGCTTTGTTGGGTAAAGAAGTCTTGGTTGTAGGTTCTTGTTCTGCATTACTTTGAATATTTCTTGCCATTACCTTCTGGCCTCAAGTGTTTCTGTTGAGAAGTCAGATGTCATCTTTATGGGGCTCCTTTGTAGGTGATTGACTATTCTTCTCTTGTAGCTTTTAGTACTCTTTCTTTATCTCTTAACTTTGTATTTTAATTATGATGTGTCTTGGTGTAGGTCTCTTTAGGTTTTACTTTAATGGGATTCTCTCCACTTCTTGAACTTGTGTGACTTTATCCTCATCATTTAAGGGGAGTCTTCCGCTATGATTTCTTCAATCAGATTCTCTATCTCCTATTCTTTTTCTTCTCCTTTAGGGACTCTTATTATGTGGATGTTATTTTTCTTCATGTTGTCACAGAGCTCTCTTAGAGTTTCATCAGACTTTTTAATCCTCTTTTGTTTTTGCTGTTCTGCTTGTGTGTTTTCACTTATCTTGTACTCTTAATTGCAGATTCTATCCTGTGCTTCATCCAGCCTGCTTTTATTTCCTTCTAGTATAGTCTTCATTTCTGATATTGTGTTTGTCATTTCTGTCTGATTCTTTTTTATGATTTTAATGTTTTTTTATGCCAGCTATCTCTTTATATCTTCACTTTACCCATCTATTGTTGCTCTAAGATCCTTGAGCATTCTAGCAATCATTATTCTAAACTCTGCATTTAATATCTCATTTATTTTTATTTCATTCCGTTCTTTTTCTCGGGATTTTTCTTGTTGATTCATTTGAATTGCACTTCTCTGTCTTCCCATTTTGTCTCTGTATAGAGTAGATACCACTCTAACTACGGTTGTTAAGTCTTGAGCTGATGCTGTTTGTATCTAGTTTCTGGGTATCCCAGCCCTGGATGTCTCTAGCCAGAACCTGGGGACAGACCAGTGTGGGTCACTGCTTTTGACTGGCCCTTAGGAACCTTCTTGGAGCTACAGGCAATCCAAATTTGTGGCTTCCTCTGCTGGGCCCTGATGCCATTGTAAATATCAGCTGCACTTCTAGGCTGGTTTTTATCTACTCTTGGCCAGTGTGTGTGGCCTCTTTCTTCCTGAAATGAGGTCTTTTTGCCAGCCCCCACCCTGCCTCTGCCTCCTCAGGCACTTGGGCACCAGTCCAGATTCACGGGCCACAGCTTGGTCTCCTCCACAGGTACGGGGGACTCCTTGTCTAGCTGGGCTTTGACCCCATGGGCACGCATGGTCTGGCTCTCTGGGCTCTGCCCCTGTGAGTGTATGGGACACCTCCCCTCTTCTTTGCAGCACCTCTGGTCAAGCTCCACCCTTCACAAGTATGCAGGCTGCCTCTCCTGTCTCTACTCCTGCAGTCACCATGCAGATTTCCTGGCTCTGCCCCCCATGGGCACACTTGATGTCTCACCCCACTGAGGTCCACCTCAGGCTGACACAGTGGACTCTTATTCCTGTAGGATTGTGTCATTGCTGGCATGTGTCAGGCCCCTCCAGGCTCTGTCCCCCACTGCCACTGCACGGGCTGCCTCATTGGGCTTCACCTTCGACTGCTGTGCAGGCCAAGCACTGCAGTCGGGCCCTCCTGCCCTTTGGAAGGTACTCAGCAAGTTAGTGGGTCCATGTAGCCCAGATCTCAGCACTCAAATTCTGTGTCCTTGATTCATTCCCTGCTCCTAAGCATCTCAAAGCACTGACTGGAGGAGAGCTTCTGGTGGGTGGAGTAATTGCTTCCCTTTGCTGGCTTGGTTCTCCCAGAAAGAATGGGCACTTTAAATTTGGGGAGTGACCCAGTACAAGGGTCAGAGTGGCTGTCCCCTACAGTCTCTTCCTGTGCCCCTGAGACTATATTTTCTTCTTGCAACTCCAGTCTTCTCAGTGCTCTCCGACTGTGAACAAGGTTTTGTGCACAATCCCTTTTAGACTGAGCTTGGGTCTGAGACTTCTGTCTTCCTCTCACAAACAGTAACCTGGCTCTTCTTTCAGCTAATTACTGTCCATACACCTCCTCTAGTCTCTGGGGCTACAGGCTGGGGTTCTTGTTCTAGGGCTGGGGGTCCACAACTCTCTCAAAATCTCCCCCACCATGAGAGACTCTCCTGGCTGCTGCTCACTTCTGAGAGTGGGGCAGCCATTTCCACATCTCCACCTTTCTTACCAGTTCAGTGTGGTTCCTTTGGTGATGCTTGGTTATAGATTTCTCTTAGTTTAAGCCAAAGTTGATTTTTCAAGATGTGTCCTTAAGTTGTAATCCACTTTAGTTCTGGGAGGTAGGAGTTGTAATGTCTGCCTACTCCATCATCATTTTTCTTCCCCTCCATGATTAGATATTATATAACTTACTAAGAGCTCACCCTGAGAAATTTAATACCTATCTAATGCCATAGTTATTACAATTTATTGATTCTATTCCCTATACTGTACTTTACATCTCAATGACTATTCTGTATCTACCAATTTAGACTTCTTAATTCCTTCAAAATTTTTCACCCATCCTCCAATCTACCCTCCCATCTGGCAATGGTCAAAATTTTTTCTGTATCTAAGAATCTGTTTTGATTCTGCTTGTTCATCTATTTTGTCTTTATGTTTTTATAAAGTCAATGCTTTATAGCAGATTTTTAAATGAACAATAATGTTTTCCTGGCTTTGGATATATTCAAAACATAAAGCAAATTGGATAAGCAAAACTTTATTTGTATTTGCCTTTCCTTCTCTGACATATTTCACTTATCATAATGCTCTCTACATTCATCCATATTATCGCAAATGGTATAATTTCAATCTTTATCATTGCTCAATATTTTATTGTGTATATGTATATAAACCACCTCTTTATTCATTCTCTACCTATGAACACTTAGGTTACTTCTATATTTTTATTTTTTGTAAATAATGATGGAAGGAACATCAAAATGCATGTTTTCAATTTTTTGGATAAATACTCAAATACAGACTTTTTCGGTCATGTGGTAGTTTTTGCAGAACCTCCAAACTCTTTTCCATACTAGCTTCACTAATTTATAATCCCAACCCCACTAATACTACACGATGGTTCCTTTTCCTCCACATCCTTGCCAACACTTATTTATTGATGATGGTGTTCTAAAGGTATGATATTGTATCTCATGTGGTCTTAATTCGAATTATCCTGATGATTAAAGCTGTTGAGCATTAATTTATGTCTATTAGCCATCTCTATGTCCTGTTTGGAGAAAGCCTATTCAGGTACTCAGTCAATATTTTAATTGGTTTATTTTGGGGGGAGGGTGTTAAGTTATATAAGTTGTTTATGTTTTGGATACAAGCCCTTTATTAAATATATCATTGCCAATATTTTTTCCCATTCCCTAGGTTGTCTGTTTTGTTGATGGTTTTATTTGTCATACATAATTTTTTTAGTTTAATGTAGTCCCATTTATTTTTTTGTTTGTTCCCCTTGCTTGAGAAAATATCCAGAAAAATATTGGGATGTCAAATTTTGAGCTATGTCAGGGAGTTTACTGTCAATGTTTTCTTCTAGAAGTTTTATAATTTCAGGCCTTATAGTTAAGGCTCTAATCTACTTGTTTATTCTTGTATATAGTGTAAGAAACTGATCCAGTTTCATTCTTTTGTATGTACCTGTCCAGTTTTTCAAACATCTTTCAGAGATTGTCACTACCCCATTGTATTTTTCTAGACTTTTATATCATAGATTAATTGACCATATTGGCATGGGTTTATTTCTGGGCTCTCTACTCTGTTCCATTCAACTGTGTATGTTTGTATGCCATTACCATATTGTTTTGTTTACTGTAGTCTTGTAGTATAGTTTGATATTGAGTAGCATGATATCTCAAACTTTATTCTTTCTCAATATTGATTTGACTAGTCTGGGTTTTTTGTGGTTCTATTTAAATTTTAGGATTATTTGTTCTAGTTCTGTGAAAAATGCCATTGACATTTTGATACACAGTGCATGTATAGATTGTTTTGGTTAGCATGACCATTTTAACAATGTTAACTCTTACTATTCATAAACATGGTATATTCTTCCATTTGTTTGCATCTTCAATTTCTTTCTTCCATTTCTTACAGTTTTCTGATTACAGGTCTTTTTCCTTCTTGGTTAAATTTACTCCTAGGTATTTGATTCTTTTGTAAACAATTATAAAAGGGATTTTTGTCTCAATTTTATTTTCTGATGATTTGCTACTGTTGTATAAAAATGTGACCAATTTCTGAATAACTTCGTATTCTGCCACTTTATTGAATTTACTTGTCAGTTCTAGTAGGTTTTTTATTTTTTGTGGACCTTAGGGTTCCTTATATACATTATCATGTTATCTCAAATAATGACAGTTTTACTTCTTCCTTTACAATTTGGATGCCTTTTATTCCTATTTTTAGTTTGATTGCTGTGGCTATGATTTCCAATACTATGTTGAATAAAAGTGGGCATCCTTTTCTTGTTCCCAATCTTAAAGAAAAAGCTATCATCTTTTTATCATTGAGTATGTTAGATATAGGTTGTTATATATAGCCTTTACTATATTGAGATATGGTCCCACTGTGCCCACTTTGCTGAGAGTTTTTATCATAAATGAATGTTGAAACATTAGATTTTGTCAAATGAACTGAAATGATCATATAATTTTATCCTTTAATCTGTTTATGTGGTATATTAATTAAATTGCAGATATTGACCCAAACTTTTTATCCCAGAAATAAGTCCTACTTGATAATAGTAAATGATCTTTGCTGAATTTGGTATTGATGAATTTGGTTTGCTAATAATTTGTAGAATATTTTTGCATCTATGTTCAATAGGAATATTAACCTATAATTTTGGTTTTTTTTGTAGTATCTTTGTCTGGTTTTGCTAGCAGGGAAATGTTGGTCTTGTAAAATGAGTTTGGGAGCCTTTCTTTTCCAACAATTTTTTGAAATAGTTTAAAAGGGATAAATATTAATTGTTTGAATGTTTAATAAAACTTACCTGTAAAGCCATCTGGTTCAGCACTTTCATTTGTTGGGATTTTCTGATTACTGATTTATTTTTGTTAGAAGTTATCAGTCTGTCCAGATATTCTATTTCTTCATGATTCAGGCTGGAAGAATATATGTTTCTAAGAAATTCTTCATTCCAGATTGTTTAATTTGCTAGACTATAATTGTTATATTATTATAAACTTTTGTATTTCTATAGTTTCAGTTGTCATTTCTCTTGAATTTCTGACCTTATTAATTTGGGGCATCTTTTTTTTACTTGGTGAGTCTGGCTAAAGGTTTAACAGTTGTTGTTATTTTTTAAGTACTTGGTTGCAATGATTTTTTCTGTTGTATATTTAGACTCTATTTCATGATATCCACTCTGATCTCTAGTGTTACTTTTCTCTACTGACTTTGATGATTGTTCTTTTCTATTTCTTTAGGTGTAAGGTTAGATTGAGATTTTTCCTTTTTTTGATGTAGGTCTCCATTTCTATAGATTTCTCCTCTTAGAACTACTTTCTCTGTTCACCACAGATTTGAGGTAATTTTGTTTTCATTTGTCTCATGCATCCTTGATTTCTTTCTTGATCTTGTTGTTAACTCATTCATTGTTTAGTAGTGTATTATTTATCCTCCATGTTTTATGTTTTTTAGTTTTCTTCTTGTAATTAATTTCTAGTATTATATCATTGTAATTGGAAAAAATGCCTGGTAAGATTTCAACCTCCTCAAATTTACTAAGACGTGTTTTGTGGCCAAACATGTTGTCTTCCTGGAAAATGATCTCTGTGTACTTGAAAAGACTGCATATTCTGCTGCTTTTGGGTAATCCTATAATGTAAATTTGGTATGTTTGATGTTGTTCCCAAGGCCCCCTAAATTAGTGGTTTTCAACATTTTTATACTTGGGGACCTGTAAAAATAGGAGAATTATTTCAAGTACCTATAAGGCAGAATCACTCTGAGCATAAGCAAATTCGACTAAGATCATTGCATCCATAATCTTCATCATGGTAGTTAACTCTTACACAAACCAGCATGAAATTTTTGACAGACCACTCCATGTACCAGTGATTGAAAACACTGCCTTGAAGATGAGTATCTTTTCAAATATCTGTTGGCCATTTGTATTTCTTCCTGGGAGAAGTGTCTGTTCATGTCCTCTTCCCATTTTTTTTATTATATTGTTTGTTTGTTTGTTGTTGAGTTTTATAAGTTATTTGTATATTTTGGATATTAGGCCCTTATCTGAGTTGTTGTTTGAAAATATCATCTCCCATTTAGTTGGCTGTCTGTTTGTTTTGTTGTCAGTTTCTCTTGCTCTGAAAAAGCTTCTTAGTCTGATGTAGTCTCATTCATTTATCTTTGCCTTCACTTTCCTTGCCTTTAGAGTCAAATTCATAAAGTGCTCTTTGTAACCAAGGATACTAAACCAAGTTTAGTATCTATGTTTTTTTCTATGTAATTTATTGTTTCAGGTCTTATAGTTAGATCTTTGACCCATTTTGAATTAATTTTAGTACAAGGAGACAAACTGTATTCGAGTTTCATTCTTTTGCATGTGGTTTTCCAGTTTTCCCAGCACCATTTGTTGGAATACTACTCAGCCATAAGAAATGATGACATTGGATCATTTACAACAACATGGTTGGACCTTGATAACATTATATTGAGTGAAATAAATAAATCAGAAAAAACTAAGAACTATACGATTCCATTCATAGGTGGGATATAAAAATGAGACTCATGGACATGGACAAGAATGTGGTGGTTACTGCAGGGATGGGGAGGGAGGAGAGAAAGGGAGTGGGGCAAGGGGAGGGGCACAAAGAAAACCAGATAGAAGGTGACAGAGGACAATTTGACTTTGGGTGATGTGTATGCAACATAATCAAATGTCAAAATAACCTGGAGATGTTTTCTCTGAACATATGTACCCTGACTTATTAATGTCACCTCATTAAAATTAATAATAAAAGAGAAGAAAAAACACTGCCTTAAACTATAATAATTTTTTTTTTAATTATTGGGTTTTTTTTTTTTTGTTTGTTTGTTTTTGCTTTTCTGATTGGGTGTTTTCCACTACCCTTCTTTCTAGAGAGTTGATTGAATACTCTGCTTCATCTAATTGGCTGTTAATTTACTTTTATATATTCTTCATTTCAGTTATTACATTCCTCATTCCTGTCTGGTTCTTTTTATAGCTATAATATTTTTGTTGAAGTTCCACTGGATTCAACTATTTTTTCTCTAGATTCTTTGGGCATGCTTATAATCAGTGTTTTGAGCTCTGTATTGGAAGATTGCTTGTCTTCATTTAGCTTTTTAGGGTTTTTTTCAGGATTTTTGTCCTGTTCTTTTATTTGGGGCATGGTTTTTTGTCTCCTCATTTTTCAGACACCTTGTGTTTATTTTTTCTGTTCAGGTACATCTGCTATATCTTGCAGTTTTGGCAGAGTGATCTTTTGTAGTCAGTGTCCTGTGGGACCTAGAGGTGCAGTCTCCCTGATAAACTAAGCCTGGTGCTTTAGGGGTGTCTCTTATATGAGTTGTGTGTTCTTTTCTTGTAGTTGAGACTTGAATGTTTAGGCATGCCAGTAGGTGGTACTAACCATTAGGCTGACTGGCAGTGATATTTGAGCATAGAAAAACCATATAACATTTTGTTTGTGGAAGGGTGACCCAAAGAGTGTGATTCCCTTTTCCATGTTCTGGTGCCAGCCACCACCTTTCAGGTGTATTATTTGTGGAGTTGATTGTGTGTTGCCTTGGTGTGGTCTGAATGTGTGCACTGGGTTTGGAGTGTGTTTCTGGAACCTTTTAGGAAGATCTCAGGTGCAAGGTCAAGGAAGCTGCCATTTGTGTCCAGCTGGGGACCACTTATTGGGAGCTAGAAAGTGGTCTGTGGTTGGTTGGTGCTTGTGCTAGGATTGGAAGCTCTTAGGAGAGGCTACACTGCAAATCGTTGCAGACTGCTGTTAGTGTTGAGCTTAAGACCCTTTTTGGCACCACATGAGCTGAGGCCAGCCACTACCTGTGCCAGATTTGGGGCCTCTTAGTAGGAGGAACATTCTAAGCCAAAACTGACTTTAGCATATGACTGGCTTGAGGCTACCTAATGGGTGTTACAATGCAAGCTAAGACTGCTCACCATTATCCCAGAGCTGAAGCCGTTTAGCAAGAGATACAACAAATACTGTGTCCAGCCACTACTTGTTTGAGTTTGTGGACTTGAGAGATTTTAGGAGTCTGCACTGTGAGTCAGGACAGGCCACTTATATGGAAAAGCTACTGGAAACAGTTTGGACTGGGGGAATTGGGTGGGGCATGGTCTCAGGGAATCATCAGGGATGGGTGAGTGTTAGCTATCTTAATGGAGAGCACAGATTTGATTTCTGCCTGCACATGCAGACTGAGTGGAATGAGTGCTTAACAAAGGAATAATGGTGTGTGCCCAGTGGTGGGATTCAAATAATTTAACAACTGGTTCTCTGCCCTAGTGACTGTTTAAGTGTTTAAGTATAAATAAGATATACTGAAATGTAGTTTATTATTTCATGCATTTAGTATATAAGAACAATAAAAGGTATACCAAATTAGACTGTTTAAAAAAGTTTTAAAATATTAATAAAATACTAAATAATACCTGAAAAATAAGCAATAAAACTGTTATTTAACATAATTCCATATTGCTTCTTTTTTTTTTTTTTTTTTTTTTTTTTTTTTTTTTTTTTTATAATTTTATTTTTTTAATGGGGTGACATCAATAAATCAGGATACATATATTCAAAGATAACAAGTCCAGGTTATCTTGTCGTTCAATTATGTTGCATACCCACCACCCAAAGTCAGATTGTCCTCTGTCACCTTCTATCTTGTTTTCTTTGTGCCCCTCCCCACCCCCTATCCCTCTCCCATTCCCCCCTCCCCCCCCCGTAACCACCACACTCTTATAAATGTCTCTTAGTTTCACTATTATGTCCCACCTACGTATGGAATAATACAGTTCCTGTTTTTTTCTGATTTACTTATTTCGCTTCGTATCATGTTATCAAGATCCCACCATTTTGCTGTAAATGTTCCGATGTCATCATTTCTTATGGCTGAGTAGTATTCCATAGTGTATATGTGCCACATCTTCTTTATCCAGTCATCTATTGATGGGCTTTTTGGTTGTTTCCATGTCCTGGCCACTGTGAACAATGCTGCAATAAACATGGGGCTGCATGTGTCTTTACGTATCAATGTTTCTGAGTTTTCCATATTGCTTCTTGATTGGCATCCTCACTTGCAATTTTTTTCACCTATGAATGGAATGAACATTACTATGGGTGCTTAGAATGTGCTGTTGTGCAGATGAACGCTAAAAGAGTAAGGAATGTAATTTGTGATTTCTACATTGGGTGGCTGCCCAGGTGCCTATCTTAGAACCCTGATTACAAGTGCTGTTTTAACAACCAGGTCACCAACCTTAACAAAAAAGTAGGTATAGGCTTAGCCAAACCAGTGTGAACCAGCTGAACCCCACTACTGTCTGTGCCAGTGCTTCCTTCCTAGTAAGAGCTACCCTGACTCCTATTTCTCCAGCTCTCTACCTAGTCAATTCAGTTCTTCATTTGTTCCTAATAGTTTTGGAACTGCTGCCTCTGTGCTGGTGCCAGAGCGAGTAAGTTTATGAGCAGACTAGTTCATGAATGGGCCCCTCAAAAAGAAAATCTGGGACTCAGTAGAACTTCATCTCATTCCAATGCGATCCCCACTCATTTTCACAACCAGATGTTATGAACACACATCTTCTTGGCACTGGTTTAGAGAGCTTTGTATGTGGCTAGGACCCCTCAGGGAAGACTGTTTCCATTGAGATATCCCTCCCTCCTAATTCTTAATCACCACACCATGTATGTGAATTTCCACTCTCCTACTAGTCTTCTTGTGGCTGCTACTTTATATCTTTAGTTATAGAACTTTGCAAGCTAAGCTTCAGGTGATGCTCAAAGATGGTTGTTCTATAATCTAGTTATAATTTTAATGTAGTATAGGGAGGAGACTAGCATAAGTGTTTACCTACTCAGCTATCTCTATGGGAAGTATCATCAATGTCCTTTCATATATTCAAATGTGAGAGTGTTTTAATGTCCTGTATGTAAGTTCTATATACAAGATCATATTATTTATATTTTCTTCTAGTTTAATCTTAAAACTTATTGAGTATTATGAGAGCAAAAATGCATATATAGGCAAAGCAAAATAGAATGTTCATAAACTAGGAAAACATTTATATAATACAGATATATCTTGCCTTTACTCTTGTTTTTGGAACAGGATAACATTATCTCTATTTATTGCTTCACTACTTTCTATTCTTTGGTTTATTCTAAAATGTAGTAAGTTTTCATCACTGAGCAGGAACACTTTATTATTACTTACTAGTCCTTTTGGTATACATGATAACTAGATATAATTTTCTTCTAAAAATATTATATTTTATTATATCTGATGTACTGCATAAGCCCAACAAACAAAACATAAATTGCTTTGTCTTTTTTGAGGAAGAAAAGACAAATTATTAATACAATATTTATATAGTATTAGTTTTACAAAATCATCCTGACATTGAATTATGTGCAAAACAAGATATCACCAGACTAATGATATTACTATTTTTATGTACCAAGCTAAGCTGGGGGAAAAATAAACTTTAAAATATTTACCACAAACAAGGAATAAAATAATTATACCAAAATAAGCCAACAGATAAAGATATAGGGCTGAATGTAATAAAAGGGATGATATATATTAAAATATTATGTAAAAACTGTCAAACTTTTATTTTAGTAAACAAAATAAAAAGCATTATTGAATGCTCATATACTATATGTATATTTCTACATAAATATTTTGCATGTTTGTACACAAGACTATAACTTTATTTTATAATTTTTTTTCTGAAGTGAGAAGCGGGGAGGAAGAGACAGACTCCCACATGCACCCAACTGGGATCCACATGGCATGCCCATCAAGGAGTGATGCTGTGCCCTTCTAGGCATTGCTCTGTTGCATCCAGAGCCATTCTAGCACCTGAGGTGGAAGCTATGGAGCCATCCTCAGCGCCCGGGCCAACTTTGCTCCAATGGAACCTTGGCTGTAGGAGGGAAGAGAGAGGTAGAGAGAAAGGAGAGGGGGAAGGGTGGAGAAGCAAATGGGGGCTTCCTGTGTGCCCTAGATGGGAATCAAACCCAGGACATCCACACACCAGGCTGATGCTCTACTACTGAGCCAACCAGCCAGGGCTAGACTATAACTTTATATCTGATATATGCAATATAAAGTCTTATTTTGAAATGTATTACATTTTAAAATATAGCATCAGAAGTTCAAAAATAACCAAAGTAAAACCAATGAATCACAAAGCTAGCAATTATTAAATTTTATTGAGCACAGACCAAAAGACAGTTTGCAAAACGGGAGCACTTAGACCAAAACATAGAATGAGGCTTAAGAAAATATACTGTTATAAAGCAGCTTGTATAGTTAGAAAGCAGCAACTATTAATTCTTCAGAGTGATAATATTAGAATTCTCTCAAGTGATAGGGATATAGTCAGTTTTCTAGCAACATAAGGAAAAAAAAAAATAGATCCAAGTCTAGTTAGTCTTGACTTAAGCTTTGCTTGAATAACTAAACAGGTTTTGTCTTCTCAGGAAATTTTTAAGACTGTTTTTCATTTTAATGATTGTAAAGCATTTAAGGAATTACTTCTCTATAAAAAGTTCACATTGAATTTATTCATCCAGATATAGTTTGCTTTTAAATTATTTTCTGTACATCTACATTTAATGTATATATTGCAGATATAAAGAATCTTTAATTATCTAAAAAATCTTATTTTTTATAATGTAAATTATCTTATTAATAAAAGTACTTGATAAACATGAAATCAATTGTTTAGGTTGCAAGATTCTTGGAAAGTGCATTTTTGAGCTATTTTTAACAAAAACAACTTATACAGTAATTTTCTATTACATTCAAATTGTTACAACAGCTATATTACTGTTTAATCTTCTAGTAGGTCAGCATTTCCTTGTATATTTTAAGTGTATTTTATTTGGATAATACAACAAGGTACACTATATTATATTTATGATCATTTCAAATTTTTCTATTATAATAAATAAAAAATATATATCCCCAAATTTAGAAATTAAAACAGAATAAATGGAACAAATTTGATAACCTTGCCAAACTTTCAAAATACGATTAAAATATGATTCTGTTTATGAAAGAATTCTAATTCTATTTAAGATGCTAAGCTAATGTATTTAACTTCTACAAAAAGAGTTCTTTGATTTGAGAAAAGAAATGCTATTCTCTCTAAAAAAACAAATTTTATTTTTTTCCTTTGGAAAATTCTAGGTTAGTAGATGACCATCTAATCCAGTTGAAAAGGGATAATTTGACCTATATTTACCAGATTTTATTTTCCCTTCTCACATAGATTCTTCAGACTTGTCCTCTTCTTTTTATCACTTAAGCCACAGATTATGAGAATTGGTGAAACAAACAAAAGATCAGTAATTTGAGATTGTGTTTCAGAGTCTAAGAGCATAAACTTTCCAGGTAATCTTTTCTTATGGTGCTATATTTGGCAGACATTGTTTCCCAATGTAAATCTTCTTATTTATAGTATAAGTTTTTAAAATTGTTTTGCATTCTAGACCTATGATGCATTTTTGTGTGAGATATTATTCTTTTAGTGGCATATTTGTCATTGTTTATAGCATTGATTTAGCTATGTAACTTAGATTATTTTTTGATAAGCCTCTAGTTTCATATGGACTAACAGAATACAAAAAAACCAGAATGGAGATTTGAATGTATATTCTGAATATTAAAGGAGTTGTCCAGATTTTTCCAGTTCCAAGGAGAATTCTTTCTTTTTTAGTAGTAAGTGGAATAAATTTTATATACTAGGTGTTAGCTGAGAAAAGAGAAAATGTAAGTAATATATAGTAATGAGCCATCTGATTACAGCTAAGATGGGCAAAGTAGAATATTTGTTTCATCTTCTTTCTAATTTTGGCTCTTCCTCCTTAGCATATAAAAATAAGAAAGGAATATATTCTTAAAATATTCTAATATTCCTAAAGCAAGGCTGTTATAATTCTGAATTATTTCTTTTATATTAATTGGTATATTTGCCAAGATTAGATTAAAGAATATATATTTTCTTAGGATATTCAGTATTGTAAAAGATGTTAGATATCTTGTGCTGGGAGACAGAAAGGTAAAGGTAATTTGAAGCTAAGAAAGGTCGCCTCCCTATCATCCTACCCCCAGTGCACACTCAAAGAAAAGGAATAGTCCCTCTTCTACCCTCACCCCCTTTACAAGAAAATCTCTCTTTAGTTCTTTTCCTCATGGTCAGGTTGGCTGAATCTCCAAACACTTGTAAGTACTATATGTTCTGATATATCCTGAAGTCATGCATTAGCACCTTTTCATTTAGCAAAGGGTGAGAACAGATATCTTTTGGCAGCTGACAGCAGGCAGTAGGCAGAAAGAAGGGGAAGGAAATAGGAGGACAGGGACAATGTGGTGGCTTAGTGGCTAGCAGGACTAATGCACCAGCTGTGAATAACCCCCCTTTTTTGCCTCCAAACCACTCAACAGATGTCTTTCTGTCACTGTCATGTCCTCAAGCTATCCCAGTAAATTATTTGTGCATTGCAACTGAGTCACCAATGTGGCAATTGAACCTTTTCACAGCTAAAAATTGTTAATGTGTGCAGTGAGGGCCCTGTGGTTGTACTGTATGCTTGTAGGAACTGGGATAGAGTTGGGAGGCATTTGGGAGGAGGCACCAAAGAAAGAGAATTAGAAAAAGGTAGCAGGAGCCAGAGAGGATAGTGAAATGTCAAGGTTACCTTATTTTGCCTGGAGAATTAACAGGAAGGGCACATTAATGTCTGCCTCTATTTGGTCTTTCGGTTCTTTCAGGCTAAAGCAGCCCATTGCTATTCTAGTAGATATACATATCACTTTGAAAGATTAAAAAATGAAGAATGTAGTGATATGTATTGTATATATGCTTTATTCTGTGGAAAGAATGTTAATAAATATATCGTGAGCTTGCAAAGTTTGCCAATATAAATAATGTGGCATTTCAAAGTCTGTCAGTAAATGTAATTGAATTTTTCAATGTAAAAATATAGTTCAGCTATAAATTGGAATCATGCTTGACATTAGTTGGGCATTAGAAGATATTAATTAGATACTGTGCACTTCTTTTCTCTGGTTTCTTTATATTAAATGAAATTATCAGAAAAGATAAATTTGCAAGTATGCAATTTAGAGAGTTTTATTCTCAAAAACAAACTGTCTGGTAATTTTTAGTGGAGGAATAAATGCTTTTTTCCCCAAAAAAAACCTTGTCAGTGAGCTGTCTAAAACATGTACTTCCCAGTATGAACACAATACAGAAAAGCTAATCCATTTTAATACTTTGTAATGATAATAAGCCACAGTGAACAACTAGCCTAGGGAAAAGATAGTAGTAGTCACCTTTAAACAGAAAGAGAATAGCAAGTAATTGTACATTTTTACACTAGGCTGATGACAACATTTCCTGTGACTTTGAACTTATTTTGGCTGTCACCATCCAGAAAACCTTCTGCATATCAATCAGATAATTGTATTTCTTTTATGGTATTTGGAGAATAATGTAGAGATTTAGTTTGTGATTGTTGTATGTAAGCAGACCATTTACATGTAAATAATAGTGTCTCTTCATGCTACAGATGTTGCATGAACAACTGTTAAGATCTTAATACCACATGCAATTTTTATTTTCTTTTTTAAATCTGTCCTCATCCTTCTTTGGCATGGTTTACATAATGGTGCAGTGGTATGTGTGAGTTTTCCAGCAGTTAATTACTTAGACTGTGATTTCAGAAGTAGAGTCAAGTGTTTGAATATTATTGTTTTGAAGATTATTTATGTTGATTTTTTGTTTGTATTTAATAAAAGCCTGTAATTAATTACCATAAAAAAGTATATCTCACCTAACTGGTGGTGGTACAGTGGATCCAGGTTCAAAATCCCACGGTACAGGTTGAGCATGGGATCACCAGCTTATGCATGGGATCCCATGGTCACTGGCTTGAGTTCAAAATTTACTGACTTGGCTGGAGCATCCCCCTGCCCAGCCAAGGCACATATGAGAAGCTATCAACGAACAACTAATGTGCCGCAACTATGAGTTGATGCTTCTCATCTCTCTCCCTCTCTCTCACGAGTATATCTCGATCTTGGCCTGAATTTGCATAATTTTAATGTTTCCTGGGTATGTCCAATATTTTCTTTCTAGTTTCTGTTACCTTGACATTTTGAGAACACATACATAAAAATAGATTTATAAAATTTTCAATTTAAAAGTTGTAAATATCCAGAACTTAGTCATTAACTTTTTTCCATAAAGCTTATTCTTTAAATACTATTTTGTTAAGAAAACATAATATAAATTACCCCACATTGAATAGTGTGTGTTACTCATAAATATCTTTATGGTACCATTTTCTAGCTAAATTTGCCTCTATTTTCGGCTCCAAGATGAGCATATTGATAAGGGTTCATCTATGGGGCTGAGTGGTCATTTACCTGGTTTGAATTAAAGGTCTTTAGATTCACTCTGATTTTCATAAATAACCTCGTACTAAGTGTTTCCACTTATTTTAACTAATCAAAAAATATATTTAAAGATCAGTGTCTTTGATTATAAAATAACTTTAAATAAGTCTTTTAGATTCTACTGAAATATATGTTTAATTGTAATGCAGTAACAATTTTGCCAACCTTCTGATATTTGTGAATGGATTAAATTTATTATTAGCTTCCAGGAATATTCAGATAAAACAGAATGACATCTGCCTTTAGATACTGGGAAGAAAGAAGGAAAATGATAAAAAGAAATGAAGTATACCATACAATTTCCGTATTTAAACAAAACAGAATTTTACTTTTGTAACTGCTCCATTCAACATTATTCTGTGGCTAAAAAAAACTAAACTCAAAAAGAGGAGGTGCTCAATTGTGGCAATGACGGCTGATTCCCACCAATTGATGCTTATCCATTGAGCCAGAGACATTTTCCAGTCTGCATTTGTATGCAGTCATGTAACTAGTTTTGATCAAAGTAATGTGAGTTGAAATTTCATCTATCACTTCTGGGCCTACTCTAAAAATTTCCCCCACTTTTTCCAGATAGATAAAACAACAGTGACATTGCAGCCACAATGTGAGTGTAGCTTGGACTTCTGAGTTACCACTTTAGAAGAGAGCTCTAAAAAACACTGACTGAGAAATAACCAAATAAAGATCTAACTATTGTAATCTAGACAGTGTTTGTTTTAGCTAGTAGCCCTTTCATGACTGAGAGAATCCTAGAATATGGGAGTGAGGTTGAAGAACCCCATACTACACCACAGAGATTAAGACAGACCAAATTAGAAGGGTAAGAGAAATGGCTGCACACTACCTGTATGCCCCACCCTTAGGTCCTACAGCACTATATTTAGATATCTCCTCTGAATCTATGGTTCCTCTAGTGATAAAAGAGAGCCCCGGGAGACAGCCAGCATGCTCAGCAGTGTTGTTGTTTTTTTCTGGGAACCACTACTCTGTTTTACCTCCCATGAGGAATCATAGGAAAGTCTGTCATAGAGAAAGGGGGAAGGGGGGCAAAAAACTAGTGCACAGATCTTGCAGACCAATTTCCTATCTGCAGAGCCCAAGTAGTACTCACAGCAGAGCCTTTGTTCATCTGAAGCACCAAGTTGAGACAAAGTCTGATCCAGGGAATACCATAGGGTACAGGTCTGCTTTATTCAGCTTCCCAAATGAGTTCTGTACCTTATGCAGCCTGGTCTGCCAATATCCAAGCATAAGAGCTGAGCCACAGCCCCATCTCCTACAACTCATGAATCCTGATCGGAAACACTGCTAGAGGAAATTGGAAGTTGCCTGAAATAGGCCCTATCAGCCCTCTCTTGAATACCTGAAAGCTTTATAACCTAGTGATTCTCAAACTGAGAAGCAGGCAGGGCTGACTGCTGCCAAAACAAACAATATCTCTGTGAGACAGAGAACTAGAGAAATGGGTTTGCTTGAGTTGAGACCACCAAAAGAAAAAGAGCATCATTAGGCCTTAGACCTGCTACTCTTACTGTTCCTAGGCAGGAAATTAATCTGTAGCTTCACTTACAAGGGTGGGCTAAAGTAGACTAAATAACCAGTCATCATTACCTTAGAAATAAATAACACTATAATAAATAAATAAATAATAAAGAACAATAAACTTTGTGTTTTACATACTGACACTGTAGACCTAATTTTGCCTAACCCTATACATTGTGGAAATTTCAGAAAAGAAATGGAGTGGAAATATATTTAAAGCAATACTACCTAAAAATTTCCCAAACCTGGGGAAAAAAATAAACATCCAAATCCCTAATGCCCAAAAGATCTCAAGTATGTTAAATCCAAATAGGGATACACCTTATCAAAAGTAAAAAAAAAAAAGTGTCAAAAGAAAAAAAAATGTATCTTAAGAGCAGTGAGAGAGAAGCTACATATAAGTGAATCACCATGAGATTATTAGAGGATTTCTCAACAGAAATTTTAAAGGGAAGAAGAGAACGGAATGACATATTCTTTTAAAAATCTGTCAACCAAGAATACTATAACCATCACAGCTGTACCTCAATAAATATAGGAGGAAGAAAGACTTTTCCAAGCAAAGAAAAACTAAAGAAATGTATTACTACTAGACCTACCTTACAAAAAATGGTAATAGGAGTTTCTTGTGGGGAAATAAAAGAACAATTTGTATAAAGCTCACTGATAATGGTAATTATATAGTCAAAATTGGATTCTGTAATATGATAACAGTGATGCATAACTCACTAACAGCTCTAGTTTAAAAATTAAGAAACATATTAAAAATAACTATAACTACAGTAATCTATTGTTAATAATACAACATAAAAATATGTCAATTTTAACATTAATAATCTTAAATGAGAGGGGGAGGAGAAACAAAATGTAAAGCTTACGAATTCTAATGAAGTTAAAATGTTATTAATTTTAAGTAGGGTATTATAATCTTAAGATATTATATATAAACTTTATAGAAATAACAAGCAAAAATACCTGTGGTAATTTTATGAATAAAAACACAATACGGAAGTGAAATCATACTGATTGCACAAGTCATTAAAACACACACACACACACACAAAAGGACAGCAGAATAAAAGGCAAGGATTATTGCATCTACAAAACAGCCAGAAAACAACAAAATGGCAATATCAGCTACTTACTTGCAAATAATTTAAATGTAAATGAATTAAATTATCTAATCAAAATAAATAGAATGGCTGAATGGAATAAAACAAGATCCAATTATATGCAGTCTATAAACTTAAACTTAAAGTTTAAACTAACTTTAAACTTAAAGATACACATAGACTGAAAGTCATTGGATGGAAAAAGATATTCTAAGCACCTAGTAACCATAAAAAGTAGGATTAGCTATATTTATGTCAGATAAAACAATTTTAAATTAAAAAATTGTAACCAGAGAGAAAGGAGGTCATTATATAATGATAAAGGGGTCAATCCAAAAAAATATATATAACAATTGTAAATATTCATTCACCCAATATTGGAATACCTAAATACATAAGACAAAAACTAACAGATTGTGAAGAAAAATAGACAAGTACTGCAATAATAGTTGGGGACTTTAATACCTCAGTCCCAATAATGGATAGGGCATCCAGATAGAAAATCAATAAGGACACAGGAAATTTGAACAACAGTATATATCAAATATACCTAACAGAGAACACATAAAATATTCTATCTGACAACAATAAAATACATCTTATTTTTAAGTATTTATTGTACATATTTTAGGATAGACCATATGTGAGATTACAAAATAAGTTTTAGCAAATTCTACAAGGTTAAAATCATACCAACTAACTTCTCTGACCATAATTGTATAAAACTAAAAATAACATGAGGGAAACTGAAAAAAATTTTAGAAATTAAACACTTTCTTATACAACCAAAGAATCAAAGAAGAAATTAAAGTGGAAATAAAGTATTTATTCAAATAAAAATTGAAACAGAATAAAATTATAGGATGCAGCAAAAACAATTCTAAGTGAAAAATTCATAGTGATAAGCATTTAAATTAAGAAGCAAGAAAGATCCCAAATCTGAAATCAAGAAGAAAGAAGAAAATAATAAAAATTAAAGCAGAAATCAAGAAAATAAAGGAAAGGAAAAAAATAGAAAAATTAAGAAAACAATAGAAAATGAACCAATCTAAGAGTTGATTCTTTGAAAAGATAAACAAAATTAGCATAACATTAGCTTAAATCACCAACAGAAAAAAGAGAAGATACATCAGCAAAACAAAGTGAAAAATGAGATGTTACAATGGATATCACAGAAATAGAATCTTAAGAGATTGCTATGAATAACTATACTCCAACAAACTGGACAACATAGAAGAAATGGAAAACTACCTAGAAAAACACAAACCATCAAGTCTAAATGGGAAAGAAATGGAAAGTCTAGATAGAATAATTATTAGTAAGAAAATTGAACAAGTAATAAAAAATCTCCCCCAAAAATAAAATCTCAGGTCCAGATGAGTTCATTGATGAATTTCAGCACATATTTCAAGAAGAATTAATACCACTCCCTCTCAAATTCTTTCTAATTGTTAAGTAGAAAAGAACATTCCTAAACTTATTTTATAAGGCTAGCATAACTCTGATACCAAAGACAGATAAAGACATAATAGAAAACTCAAGACGAATATCTCTGATAAATATAAATGCAAAAATTCTTAATGTAATACTAGCAGATTGAATTTATCAGCATAGTAAAAATTTCATTTACTATAATCAAGTGGGATTTATACCTGGGATGCAAGGAAAATTCAATATATACAAATCAATCAATGTGATACATTAATGGGTGAAAGAAAAAATTATATGATCCTCTCAATAGATACAGAGAAAGCATTTGACAATAGTCAACATCTGTTCATAGTAAACTCTCAGCAAATTACATATAGAAGGACAGACAACATAACAAAGGCATAGATGATAAATGAATATTAAACTAATGGTGAAAGATTAAGTATTTTCTATACAAGAACAAGACAAAGTTACACACTCTCACAACTCCTATTTAAGATAGTTCAACAGAGCATTTAGGCAAGAAAAAGAAACAAAAGGAAGAAATTAGAGTTATAAAGGAAGACAAGAAATTATTTTCATTTATAGGTGACATGATTTTATATCCGAAAGATGCTAAAGGCTTCTCCAAAACCATTAGATCTAATCAACAACTTCAGTCAAGTTGCAGGATACAAACTTAACATAAAGAAATAAATAGGATGACGTCAGAGTAATGGTGGGGTAGGAAGCGATACCGATAAATCTCCCCCAAAACTCAACAAGATCTTCAACCAGAAACAGAAAAACCTATCCTTGGAGCCTCCAGATGTTTCGCAATACACCTGAAGGTATGGTTGAGTGAAAAATTGGCTAAATATATAACCAAACCCCGAAGGAAATAGGGAGTAAGAAATGCTCCGCCTTCCTCACTAACCTAAACAGGGCGGCTTTCTCTGGGATCCGTGAATATAGAAACTGAGGCAGGCAAAGGGGGTGAATAGATCCAGGCCGCGGCACAAACGGCCGAACCAGGCTGTGGCACAGAGATCCAAGTCGAGGAAAAACTGATCCTGTGGCAACCTGGGCAATACAAGCTAACACTTGCGCCAAACCCAAACAAAGAAAGACAAGCGGGGCAGCCATTTTACCCGATCTCCTGGTCGGCGCGCGCAGATAGTGGGCGAGAGATTTCTTCCTAAGCCCCGAGAGTGGGTGCCCGTGTTACCCCACAGAGAGGCAGAGTCAGAGGCCTTTCTGTGGGCCGAAAGTGGAATCTCTGGGCAGCCCCAGCACCCTGGGAAAGCTGCGCATGGGAGGGAGCGAGAACTAATTCCAATGGTGGAACTTTTCCGTGCTGGTAGGGGATTCACTCAGAGGGAAACGCGGCCGGCCTCATATCCTGGTCTGTGTGCACAGATAGTGAGCGAGAGATTCCTCCGAGTGCCTTGGCAGTGCGCGCCCATGTTATCGCACAGAGGGGCAGAGTCAGGGGCCTTTGTGTGGGCCAAAGCGGAATCTTGGGCAGCCCCAGCGCCTTGCAAAAGCCGCGCACGGGGACGGAGCGAGAGCCAATTCCAACACTGCAACTTTTCCATGTGGTTGGGGATTTCACTCAGAGCGTGAGATGGCTGGCCGGATATCCTGGTCTGCGAGCGCAGATAGTGAGCGAGAGTTTCCTCCAAGCGCCCCGGAAGTGGGCACCCGGCTGTGTTACTGGACAGAGTGGCAGAGCCAGAGGTCTTTGAGAGGGCGGAAACCCCGCCTGATTATGCTAGCAGCTCTGACTGACTGAGCCTTACCCAGAGCCCTGTGCTGAGTGGAAATAGAGTGGGGAGTTGCCAGCTCTTTGAGCCTCTTACTATCCAGGCAGGGGCAGCAGCAACCCCATAGCTGGATTATCAGGCCACTAATTGAGGAAGGAAAGACTAGGAGAAAGGCTCCAGGAACACGGACTCTCTCACTGTCGGAGCCTATAAATGCTAATGAGCCTCGACTGCCAATGAGACTAAAGCACAATACATGACATCGCCATAGAGACTTATCAACTGCAAACCTCTACCTGAGCATGCCAAAGGGGCAGAACCTGGGGTACATAGTCACCGACCAGGAAGAGAGAGAGAAAAGAAAAAGCAAAAAGATAACCTCTCAAAATCAAGAATAATCTGCAGACTTTATAACCTATCCCATTTTATTATATTTGTTCATTTGTTTCTCTTATCTTCATTCTTGATATTTTTCTTCCTCCTACAATTTGGCCGATTAACTCTCTGCCGGTCTTACTCTCTCCTCTCCTTGAACTACACTACCCATAAGTGTTACATCTCTCATTATCTTTTCTCTCCTCTTCCTTTCTCTCTATGAGGGTTGCACTCCAAAACCCTTAACTCTCTCTCCTTCTCTCTCTCTCTCTCCTCTTTTTTCTTTTTTCTTCTTTTAGTGGTTCCCTCTTTTTTTCTCTCTCTCTCTTTCTTTTCTCCCTCTATATTAGTTTCTTCCTTTCTCCTTTACATCTCCTCTCATTCAAACCTCAATAACAAACAAATTATCTTATCTGGGACTCAAACTTATGTTTGTGGCATTTGGGGGGGGGTTTTACTTCACCTTTTTAACTCACTAGCAGTGCTCCCATCCCTGGTTCTCCATTTTATCTAGTTCTTGTTCCACTAAATACAATAGTAATTTTTTAATTTACCCCCCATTTTTCTGTTTTCCTCTTATTCCTCTCATCATAACTCTTAGTCAACCAACACCTAAAAGCAAATCGTTTATTTTTGACCAAAATTTTTTTCTTATTTGCTTTTTGTGGGTCCAAACCCCTTTCTTTTTTCTTTTTTTTTTCTTTTTTCTTTCTTTTTTTTTTTGCCCCTTTATTACTTTTCCCCAATTCAGGCCCTCCATTGCAGGCATTGTATGTTATAATTCACAGTTCACCACAAGATTTTCTCAAGAAAGAGGGGAGAGGAGAGGAGAGGAAAAAAGGAGGGGGGGATAATTTCCTTTTTTAAAAATTTTTATTTTTTTATTTTATTTTATTTTTCTTTATTTCATTATTAATTTTTTTTAAAAAACAACTCTTTTTGATTTTTTATTTTTTTAACTTTTTATTCTTTATTAAATCTCATTAATACTATCAACACAACCACTCTCAGATGTCATTAAGGAAGAGAAAATCGAATATCATGGATACAAAAGAAAGAGAGGTAACACAGCTAGATGAGGAAAAATCTATGGAGAAAAAATTTAATATATTGGAAACCTTGGAGCTAAATGACAGAGAATTCAAGATAGAAATCCTAAAAATCCTCTGAGATATACAAAAAAACACAGAAAGGCAATTTAGGGAGCTCAGAAAACATCTCAATGAACACAAAGAATATATGTCCAAGGAAATTGAAACTATAAAAACAAATCAAACAGAAATGAAAAACTCAATTCACGAGCTGAAAAATGAAGTAACAAGCTTAGCCAATAGAACAGGTCAGATAAAAGAGAGGATTAGTGAAATAGAAGACAAGCAACTTGAGGCACAACAGAGAGAAGAAGAAAGAGACTCAAAAATTTAAAAAAATGAGATAGCCCTACAAGAATTATCTGACTCCATCAAAAAGAATAACATAAGAATAATAGGTATATCAGAGGGAGAAGAGAGATAAAATGGAATGGAGAACATACTCAAACAAATAATAGATGAGAACTTCCCAAGCCTGTGGAAAGAACTAAAGCCTCAAGTTCAAGAAGCAAACAGAACTCCGAGTTTTCTTAACCCCAACCAACCTACTCCAAGGCATATCATAATGAAATTGACACAAACCAACAGCAAAGAAAAAATTCACAAGGCAGCCAGGGAAAAGAAGAATACAACATATAAAGGAAGGCCCATTAGATTATCATCAGATTTCTCAGCAGAAACTCTACAAGCTAGAAGAGAGTGGACCTCAATATTTAAAGTCCTGAAAGAGAGGAACTTTCAGCCACGAATACTATACCCATCAAAGCTATCCTTCAAATATGAAGGAGAAATAAAAACATTCACAGATACAGAAAAGATGAGGGAATTTATCATCAGAAAACCCCCACTCCAGGAATTACTAAAGGGGGTTCTACAATCAGATACAAAGAACAAAAAAAAACAAAGCCACAAGTAAATGCTCCAAGAAGAACACAATAAAACCAAATTTAAACTGTGACAACAACAAAAAGAAAGAGGGGGAGAAGATGGAGATTAACAGTAGCAAAGGACGATGGAGTGCAAAAGTACTCACAAAATAGTTCGCTACAATGAACAGGGTAGAGACCCTTTTCATTACTCAAAGGTAACCACCATTGAAAAAACCACCACAGAAGCACATGAGATAAAAAAGATAGCAACAGAGGAAAGATGTATGGAATACAACCAAATAAAAACAAAAGATAGAAAAACGAAAGAGAAGGATCAAACAAGACACAAAACTAACAGAAAGCAAGATATAAAATGGCAATAGGGAACTCACAAGTATCAATAATTACACTAAAGGTAAATGGATTAAACTCACCAATAAAAAGGCACAGAGTAGCAGAATGGATTAAAAAAGAAAATCCAACTGTATGCTGCCTACAGGAAACTCATCTAAGTAACAAGGATAAAAACAAATTCAAAGTGAAAGGCTGGAAAACAATACTCCAAGCAAATAACATCCAAAAAAAGCAGGTGTAGCAATACTCATATCAGATAATGCTGACTACAAGACAGGAAAAGTACTCAGAGACAAAAATGGCCATTTCATAATGGCTAAGGGGACACTGAATCAAGAAGACATAACAATTCTTAATATATATGCACCAAACCAAGGAGTACCAAAATATATAAGACAGCTACTTATTGATCTTAAAACAAAAACTGACAAAAATACAATCATACTTGGAGACCTCAATACACCACTGACAGCTCTAGATCGGTCATCCAAACAGAGAATCAACAAAGACATAGTGGCCTTAAACAAAACACTAGAGCACCTAGATATGATAGACATCTACAGGACATTTCATCCCAAAGTGACTGAGTATACATTTTTCTCCAGTGTACATGGATCATTCTCAAGAATTGACCATATTTTGGCCACAAAAACAACATCAGCAAATTCAGAAAAATCGAAGTTGTACCAAGCATATTTTCTGATCATAAAACCTTGAAACTAGAATTCAACTGCAAAAAAGAGAAAAAAAATCCCACAAAAATGTGGAAACTAAACAACATACTCTTAAAAAATGAATGGATCAAAGAAGAAATAAGTGCAGAGATCAAAAGATATATACAGACTAATGAAAATGACAATACGACATATCAGAATCTATGGGATGCAGCAAAAGCAGTGATAAGAGGGAAGTTCATATCACTTCAGGCATATATGAACAAACAAGAGAGAGCCCAAGTGAACCACTTAACTTCCCACCTTAAGAAACTAGAAAAAGAAGAACAAAGACAAACCAAAACCAGCCGAAGAAAGGAGATAATAAAAATCAGAGCAAAAATAAATGAATTAGAGAACAGAAAAACTATAGAAAAAATTAATAGAACAAGGAGCTGGTTCTTTGAAAAGATCAACAAAATTGACAAACCCTTGGCAAGACTTACCAAGGAAAAAAGATAAAGAACTCATATAAACAAAATCCAAAATGAAAGAGGAGAAATCACCACGGACACCATAGATATACAAAGAATTATTGTAGAATACTATGAAAAACTTTATGCCACTAAATTCAACAACCTAGAAGGAATGGATAAATTCCTAGAACAATACAACCTTCCTAGACTGAGTCAAGAAGAAGCAGAAAGCCTAAACAGACCTATCAGTAGAGAAGAAATAGAAAAAAACCATTAAAAACCTCCCCAAAAATAAAAGTCCAGGCCCTGATGGCTATACCAGTGAATTTTATCAAACATTCAAAGAAGACTTGGTTCCTATTCTACTCAAAGTCTTCCAAAAAATTGAAGGAGAAGCAATACTTCCAAACACATTTTATGAGGCCAACATAACCCTCATACCAAAACCAGGCAAGGATGGCACAAAAAAAGAAAACTACAGACCAATACCTCTAATGAATACAGATGCTAAAATACTAAACAAAATACTAGCAAATCGAATACAACAACATATTAAAAAAATAATACATCATGATCAAGTGGGATTCATCCCAGAATCTCAAGGATGGTTCAACATATGTAAAACGGTTAATGTAATACACCATATCAACAAAACAAAGAACAAAAACCACATGATCTTATCAATAGACGCAGAAAAGGCTTTTGATAAAATACAACACAATTTTATGTTTAAGACTCTCAACAAAATGGGGATAGAAGGAAATATCTCAAAATGATAAAGGCCATATATGATAAACCATCAGCTAACATCATATTAAATGGCACTAAACTGAAGGTTTTCCCCCTTAAATCAGGAACAAGACAGGGTTGTCCACTCTCTCCACTCTTATTTAATGTGGTACTAGAGGTTCTAGCCAGAGCAATCAGACAAGACAAAGAAATAAAAGGCATCCATATCAGAAAAGAAGAAGTAAAGGTATCACTTTTTGCAGATGATATTATCCTATACATCGAAAACCCCAAAGAATCCACAAAAATACTACTAGAAACAATAAGCCAATACAGTAAGGTCACAGGATACAAAATTAACATACAGAAGTCAATAGGCTTTCTATATGCCAACAATGAAACAATTGAGAACGAACTCAAAAGAATAATCCCCTTCACGATTGCAACAACAACAAAAAAAATAAAATACTTAGGAATAAACATAACAAAGAATGTAAAGGACTTATATAATGAAAACTATAAACCATTGTTAAGGGAAATCGAAAAAGATATAATGAGATGGAAGAATATACCTTGTTCTTGGCTAGGAACAATAAAAATAATCAAGATGGCTATATTACACAAAGCAATATACAAATTTAATGCAATTCCCATCAAACTTCCAATGACATTTTTTAAAGAAATAGAGCAAAAAATCATCAGATTTATATGGAAATATAAAGAACCCCGAATAGCCAAAGCAATCCTAAATAAAAAGAATGAAGCTGGGGGCATTACAATACCTGACTTCAAACTATATTATAGGGCCACGACAATCAAAACAGCATGGTATTGGCAGAAAAATAGACACTCAGACCAATGGAACAGAATAGAAAGTCCAGAAATAAAACCACATATATATAGTCAAATAATTTTTGATAAAGGGGCCAAGACCACACAATGGAGAAAAGAAAGCCTCTTTAATAAATGGTGCTGGGAAAACTGGAAAGCCACATGCAAAAGAATGAAACTGGACTACAGTTTGCCCCCCTGTACTAAAATTAACTCAAAATGGATCAAAGATCTAAACATAAGACCTGAAACAACTAAGTACATAGAAGAAGACATAGGTACTCAACTCATGGACCTGGGTTTTAAAGAGCATTTTATGAATTTGACTCCACAGGCAAGAGAAGTGAAGGCAAAAATTAATGAATGGGACTACATCAGACTAAGAAGTTTTTTCTCAGCAAGAGAAAGTGATAACAAAATAAACAGCCAACTAAATGGGAAATGATATTTTCAAACAGCTCAGATAAGGGCCTAATATCCAAAATATACAAAGAACTCATAAAACTCAACAACAAACAAACAAACAATCCAATAAAAAAAAATGGGAAGAGGATATGAACAGACACTTCTCCCAGGAAGAAATATAAATGGCCAACAGATATATGAAAAGATGCTCATCTTCTTTAGCTATTAGAGAAATGCAAATCAAAACTGCAATGAGATACCACCTCACACCTGTTCGATTAGCTATTATTAACAAGACAGGTAATAGCAAATGTTGGAGAGGCTGTGGAGAAAAAGGAACCCTCATACACTGTTTGTGGGAATGTAAAGTATTACAACCATTATGGAAGAAAGTATCGTGGTTCTTCAAAAAACTGAAAATAGAACTACCTTATGACCCAGCAATCCCTCTACTGGGTATATACCCCCAAAACTCAGAAACATTGATACGTAAAGACACATGCAGCCCCATGTTTATTGCAGCATTGTTCACAGTGACCAGGACATGGAAACAACCAAAAAGCCCGTCAATAGATGACTGGATAAAGAAGATGTGGCACATATACACTATGGAATACTACTCAGCCATAAGAAATGATGACATCGGAACATTTACAGCAAAATGGTGGGATCTTGATAACATTATACAAAGTGAAATAAGTAAATCAGAAAAAACCAGGAACTGCATTATTCCATATGTTGGTGGGACATAAAAGTGAAACTAAGAGACATTGATAAGAGTGTGGTGGTTACGGGGGGGACGGGGGAATGGGAGAGGGAAAGGGGGAGGGGGAGGGGCACAAAGAAAACAAGATAGAAGGTGACAGAGGACAATCTGACTTTGGGTGATGGGTATGCAACATAACTGAACGACAAGATAATCTGGACTTGTTATCTTTGAATATATGTATCCTGATTTATTGATGTCACCCTATTAAAAAAATAAAATTATTATAAAAAAAGAAATAAATAGCTTTTGTGTATAGTAACAACAAATTATCTGAAAAAATAAAGGAAATGACCCTTTTACAAAACATCCAAAACATTAACACACTTTAGAATAAACTTAACAAAGACAATGAAACATCTTTACTCTGAAAACTATAAGACATTGATTTAAAAAATTGAAGACACAAATAAATGAAAAGGTGTCCCATTTTTATGGATTAGAAAATTAATATTGTGAAAATATTCATACTACTAAAAGCCATATAAATATCCAAAGCAACACCTATTAAGATTCAGATGGTAAGGAAACTAATCTAAAATTTATATGAAACCATAGAAAATCCTGAATAGCCAAAGCAATCCTGAGAAAAATAAAAATCAGGAGGCATTACACTTCCTGATTTCATGTTATACTATAAAGCTATAGTAAAACACTATGGTACTAGCATATAAACGGATCAATGGAATAAAAGTGAGAACCTAGAAATAAACCTAAGCATGTGTCATCAAAAATATTTGATAAGGAAGCTCAAAATACTCAATGGCGAAAACACAGTTTTTTCAATAAATGATGAGGACAGATGGGTAGTTACATGTAGAAAACTGAAATTAGACCCCTCTCTTACGTTACTTATAAAAATTAACTTAAGATGCATGAAAGACTTAAATGTAAAACATGAAACCATAAACTTCCTAGAAGAACACATAGAAAAAATTTTTCTTGGCCCTGGCTGGTTGGCTCAGTGGTAGAGTGTTGGCCTGGCATGCAGGAGTCACAGGTTTGATTTCCGGCCAGGACACACAGGAGAAGCACCCATCTGCTTCTCCACCCCCCCCTCCTTCCTCTCTGTCTCTCTCTTCCCCTCCCGCAGCCAAGGCTCCATTGGAGCTAAGTTGGCCCGGGTGCTGAGGGTGTCTCTATGGTCTCTGCCTCAGGTGCTAGAATGGCCCTGGTTGCAACAGAGCAATGCCCCAGATGAGCAGAGCATCACCCCTGGTGGGCATGCTGGGTGGATCCCGGTTGGGTGCATGCAGGAGTCTGTTTGACTCCTTGTTTCCAACTTCAGAAAAATAAAAAAATAAAAAAATTTTTTTCTTGACATAGTTATTGGCAATCATTGCTACACCTAAAGCGCAAGCAACAACAACAATAATAAAAAACCAAGTGACCACTGTGAACAATGCTGCAATGAACATGGGGCTGTATCTGTCTTTACTTATCAATGTTTCTGAGTTTTGGGGGTATATTTCCAGTAGAGGGATTGCTGGGTCATAAGGTAGTTCTATTTTCAGTTTTTTGGGGAACCACCATACTTTCTTCCATAATCGTTGTACTACTTTACATTTCCACCAACAGTGAATGAGGATTCCTTTTTCTCCACAGCCTCTCCAACATTTGCTATTACCTGTCTTGTTGATAATTGCTAATCTAACAGGTGTGAGGTGGTATCTCATTGCAGTTTTGATTTGCATTTCTCTAATAATAATGAAGATGAGCATCTTTTCATATGTCTGTTGGCCATTTGTATTTCTTCCTGGGAGAAGTGTCTGTTCATGTCCTCTTCCCATTTTTTATTGGATTGTTTGTTTGTTTGTTGTTGAGTTTTATGAGTTCACAGTGGCCAAGACATGGAAACAACTAAAAAGCCTCTCAATAGAAGACTGGATAAAGAAGATGTGGCACATATACACTATGGAATACTACTCAGCCATAAGAATTGATGACATCAGATCATTTACAACAAAATGGTGGGATCTTGATAACATTCTACAGAGTGAAATAAGTAAATCAGAAAAAAAACAAGAACTACATGATTTCATACATTGGTGGGACATAAAAATGAGACTAAGAGACGTGGACAAGAGTGTGGTGGTTACCAGGGGTCAGGGGGAGGGGGTGTGTGGGAGGGAAGGAGGGAGAGGGGTAGGGGTAGGGGAGGGGCACAAAAAAACTAGATAGAGGGTGACGGAGGACAATCTGACTTTGGGTGATGGGTATGCAACATAATTGAATGACAAGATAACCTGGACATGTTTTCTTTGAATATATGTACCCTGACTTATTGATGTCACCCCATTAACATTAATAAAAATTTATTTATAAAAAAACAACAAAACCAAGTGAACTAAATCAAACTAAAAAACTTCCGTGCTGCCAAAGAAATAATCAACAAAGTGAAAATAACATTTATGGAACTGGAAAAATACATACACACTTTATATCTAATAAGAGATTAATATAAAAAATATATGAAGCGCCCTGGCTGGATAACTCAAGTGTTTATAGCATCATCTCGAAGTGCAGAGTTTGCTAATCTTAGTGAAGGGCATATATAGAAACAAATCTATGTTCCTGTCTTCCTTTCCCTCTCTCCTTTCCCTCTGTCCTTTCCTCTCTTCCTAAAATCAATAAATATATTTTTTAAATGATATATGAAGACATCATACAACTCAATAGCAAAACAATAAATAATCCAATTAAACCATGGGTAAGAGACCTGGATAGATATTTTTTCCAAAGATTTACAAAAGGCCAATAGGTATATAAAAAAGATATTCAATATCACTGGTCATTAGGGAAATGCAATCAAAACCACAATGAGATATCACATTATACTTATTAGGATAGCCATTATCAAAAAAGACAAAAGATAACAAATGCTGGCTAGGATGTGAATTATGAACAAATAGAAAAATCAAAACATGTTAATTACTAGTAAAATACTGAATCAGTAATAAAAATAATCTCACAGCAAAGTCCAGGACAAGTTGACTTCAGTCATTAATTTTACAAAATATTTAAAGAAAAATTAATACAATATTTCTCCAACTATTCCCAAAAATAGAAGAGGAAGGAAATTTCAAACTTATTTAATAAAGTCAACATTACTCTGATATCAAAGCCAGAAAATAACACTACAAGAAAAGAAAATTACAGGCCAATATTCCTAATAATCATTGCTACACAAGTTTACAAAATATTAGTGAAGAGAGTTCAACAATATATTAAAAGGATCACACAGTACAATCAAGTGAAATTTTTCCATGATGAGAGGATGGTTCAGATTCATGTATCAATCAGTGTGATATACCACATTGACAAATGAAGAAAAATCATATAATCATCTCAATAAATGCAGAAAAAGCATTTAACAAAAATTCAATAGTCGTTTAAGGTAAAAAGTCTCATCAAAGTGGGTATAGAAAGAACATACGTCAAAATGATAAAGGTCATATATGACAAGCCCACAGCTAACATAATACTCATTGGTGGAGAGTTAAAAGCTTTTCCTCTAAGATCAATAACAAAATAAGGATGTCTCCTTTCCCCCACTTTTATTCAACATAGTATTGGAAGTCCTGGAAAGAGCAATGAAACAAAAGAACTAAAGGCATATAAATTGAAAAAAAAATAATACCTAAATCTGTCAGTATTTGCAGGTGACTTGTTATATAGAGAAAACTTAAAGACTTCACCAAAAACCTGTTAGATCTAATCAACAAATTCAGTAAAGCTACAGGATACATAATCAATATATTAAATCTGTTGCATTTTTATACAGTAAAACAAAAAGTCAAGATGAGAAATTCAGAAAACAATTTCATTTGCTATTTCATTGAAAGAATAAAATACTTAGGAATAAATTTAACCAAGAAAGACCTGTACACTGAGAACTCCAAGACTTTGTTAAAAGAAATGAAAGAAGACATTAATATATAAAAATATATTTTATACTTCTGGATGGGATGTATTAATACTGCTAAAATGTCCAAATAAATATAGGGCCGTGGCTGGCTGGCTCAGTGGTAGAGCATTGGCCTGGCATGTAGATGCACCAGGTTTGATTCCTGTTCAGGGTACACAGGACAAGTGCCCATCTACCTCTCCACCCCTCCCCCTCTTGCTTCTCTCTCTCCCTCCCCTTCCTGCAGCCATGGCTCAATTGGCACAAGTTGGCCCTGGGCTGTGAGGATGGCTTCATGGCCTCCACCTCAGGCTTACTAAGAGCTCATTGCCGAAAAACAAAGCACCGCCCCCTATGTTGGCTTTCCAGGTGAATCCTGGTTGGAGCACATGTGGACACCTGTCTCTCTGCCTCCCTTCCTCTCATTGAATAATAATAATAATAATAATAATAATAATAATAAAGAAGAAGAAGAAGAAGAATAAAAACAAATTTCTAAATTTAATCCCTATCATAATGGCATTTTTCACAGACATAGAACAAACAATCCTAAAATTTGTATGGAACCACAAAAATCTTTAAATTCACTGTTCCACTTATTTTTACATTCATTGGTTGATTCTTATATGTGTCTTGACTGGGAATCAAACCTGAAACCTCAGCATATTGGGACTATGCTCTAACCAGCTGAGCTACCTGGCCAGGGCCAGTCATAATAATCTTGAGAATGAAGAACAAAGCTTTATAATGCCAAACTATGTTACAATGCTATAATAATAAAAACAGTATGGTATTGATAACAAAGGATCCAAGAATTTATGACACACACACACACACACACACACATACATGTACATGTGTGTATATATATATATATATATATATATATATATATATATATATATATATATATACACATCCATATATATATGGAAAAAGATAGTCTCTTCAATAAATGGGTTTGGGAAAACTGGAAGGCCACATGCAAAAGAGTAAAACTGGACCGCTATCTTATGTCATAGACAGAATATTAACTCAAAATAGATTAAAGATTTGAATGTAAGGTCTGAAACAATAAAACTCCTAGGAGAAAACATCAGTGGTAAACTTCTTGACATCAGACTTGATGATTCTTTGGAACTGACTTCAAAAGCAAAAATAGATAGGACTACATCAAACTTAAAATTTTCTACACAGCAAAAGACACAGGCAACAAATTAAAAGGCAACCTATTAAATGGGAGAAAATATTTGCAAATCATATACCTGGTTAATATCTAAAATATATAAGGAACTTATACAATTCAATAGAAAAAAGTCATATTTAAAAATGGGATGAAGACAGAATGGTGGCTCCTAAAAAAAAGAAAAGAAAAGAAAAAGAAAGAAATAGAACTACATATGACCCAGTAGTTCCATTTATGAATATTTATTCAAAGAAATCCAAAACACTAGTTCAAAAGTTT
This sequence comes from Saccopteryx leptura, assembly GCF_036850995.1. Lineage (NCBI taxonomy): Eukaryota > Metazoa > Chordata > Mammalia > Chiroptera > Emballonuridae > Saccopteryx > Saccopteryx leptura. The sequence goes on from NC_089506.1 coordinate 148,916,315, forward strand.
AGGTACATCCCTATGTTTATGGCAGTAATATTTACAAAAGCTAAGATATTAAAGCAACTTAACTGCCTATCAATAGATAATTGAATAAAGAAGAAGTAGTACATATATACAAGGGAATGTTACTTGGTCATTACAAAAACAAGTAAAATCTTACCATTTGTGACAACGTGGATGGACCTAGAGATTATTATGTGAAGTTAAACAACTCAGAAAGACAAATACTACATGATTTCACTTATACGTGGAATCCAAAGAACAAAATAAACAAAACAGAAACAGTCTCATAAATACAGGAACTGACTGGTTGCCCGATGAAAAGGGGTTGAGAGATTGGGTGAAAAAGGTGAAGGGAGTAAGAAGTACAAATTGGTAGTTACAAAACAATAATGGGGATGTAAAGTACTGCATAGGAAACACAGTCAATAATATTGTAACAACTAAGTATGGTGCCAGGTTGGTATCAGAATTATTGGGAAGACCACCTCATAAATTATATAAATGTCTGACTGCTGTTGCTGTATGCTTGAAACTAATATAAAATAATATTAAATGCTGTTATTAAAAAATCAAAACTTTATAAATTAAAAATGGGCCAAATATCAGTATAGACATTTTTCCAAAGTAAACATACAGAAGGCCAATCAGGTTCTGAAATCAGGAAAACATGAAACAAAATCACAATGAATTATTACCAGATATTACCTGTCAGAATGGCTATCATCAAAAAGAGAAGAAATTACAAATATTGGTGAGAATGTGGGGTAAATGGGAACCCTTCCTTGTTCTTTGTTGGTAGGAATGTAAATTGGTGCAACTATTATGGAAAACAGTATGGAAGTTGCTCAAAAAGTTAAAAATAGATCTACATATGCTCCAACAGTTGCATCTCTGTGTATTTATCTGAGAAAATAAAAACATTAACTTCATACATATACTTTATGTCTTTGCAGCATTATTTATACTAGGCAAAACATAGAAGCAATCTAAGTGTTCATTACTGAATGAATAAAAAATGATACACACACACATACATACACACACATTAAACGGACTGTTATCCATTTGTAATAAGAGGATCTTCCATTTTGAAATAACATTGATGAACATTTATGACACTATGCTAAATGAAATATGGCAAACAGACAGAAAAAGACAAATTCTTTCACTATAATTAGAGTCTTAAAAAAAGAAAGAAACAAAGTCAAACTCATAGGTACAAAGAAAAAATTGGTGGTTGACAGAGAAGGGGTAAGTGTGGGCAAAATTGGTGAAAGGAGTCAAAAGGTACAAACATTTAGTTATAAAGTAAATGTCATGGATGTAATGTACAGGATGGTGATTATACAGTTAATAATACTGTATTGAGTATTTTAAAGGTTCTAAGAAAATACATCTTAAAAATTCTCATCACAAGAAAAAATTATAACTGTGTATGGTGACAAATACTAATGACTTGTTGTGGTAATCGTTTCACAATATATGCAAATATCCAATCATTATGTTGTATCCTAGGAAGTAATATAATGTTATATGTCAATTATACCTCAATAAAATGTGGTAATATATGATATAAAGAATCCCTATGATATATTTTGGCCATATCATAAATGAAGCAAGCATGTTAAGGGGTTTACAAAGCAAATTGTAAGCCTCTTTAAACAATGCTGTATGTATCTAAATTGTGTGTGTGTTGCGTAGATTGTATCATTTGTCTGACTTAGATACTTATAGTTGTAAATACCTTAGAAAATTTTTATGACCATATAAGTCTTAGGATCTATATTCTTTTTTTTAGTTCTCTGAGAATCTATATTCTTATTACAACCTTAATCGTGTATTAAAAATATCAGTGTATAGACAATATATATTTCTTCGAAATCTCAAAAATGAGTAACCACCAGATGTTGAAAATCTGTTATGTTTGAGTAATATATGACAATATTTAAAGATTCAGCATTGTAAAAAACATTGCTCAATCATTAAAAATGAATCTGTATGAAAAAGAAAATTGAAGGAGATTAGGTCAACCTGTAAAATTTAGTATATATTCCAATTGAAAGTCCATAGAATATACTAACATATATTTTTGTAAAGATTAAACCTGTATCATTGATATGTTTAAGGTACTTTCAGCAGCTGTGATATAAAATCAGCAATATTTTGGTGGTTTCATACAATTGAAATGTATTTCATTCATGATTCTATAACAGTAAAATTTGGCTGCTCATGTTCGGAGTTGGTTAGCGGCATTTCACTGATAGTTCGGGTAACTTGGCTCCTTCTTCCTTGTGGCTCTGCCATTTCCTGGAGCCATGCTGTCTTCTGTAAGCAGTTCTCAAACTGGAGAACCAGGTAACTAAAAATAGGAAAAATACATATTTATAAAATATTAAAATAATGTACTATGACCATTATTATAGGATTATCTCAGCTTAATATAAGAGAATTTATTAATATAATTACATAAACAGAGTAAGAAGTACAATTATGACCTGCCCAATAATTCCTGCAAAAGAAGTTGATAAACCTTAACAGTTTTTTTTAATAAATCAATTCTTATCAAACTAGGAATAAATTTTTTTTAAATATATAAGCTATTCAACAGTTATCTCTAGTATGTTATTTTAATTAAGATGCATCACAAACACTACCATTTAATTAAAAAACAAGATAGGGCTGTCCACTATAAAAATATTCTTTGAGATTGTACTGAAGGGCTTAGCCCATGCAGTAAGAGAAGTGAAAGAAATAAGAGATATACTACTCAGAATGTTGTGACACTCATCATTATAGATAACATTGTTCATTTGGAAAATTCAAGAAAAGCATCTTAAAAACTATTGTAATTAATAGGAAGTTAAGAAAATATCTAATACCACAAAAAATCAAAGATGAACTACAAATTAAAACGTTTACGCATTAACAAATGTTTACGCATTAACAAAATATTTGTTTTCTTTTTATCTGGCTATTCACTCAATCTTTTTAAATTTGCAAGTAATAATAAAATATTTACCACATTTTATGGGTGTGTAGATAGTAGTAAGGAATTGCATGTACATATTAATTATCAGGAAATAATGGCCAATAATGAAAGTATTTTGTAAACTTTACTTAACAGAAAAAAGAAAATATAAGGTTATTGTTATTTTTGAATGGGAAAATAAGAGTGAATGGTGTTTTAGAATTTTAAATGGTCGATTTTGATTTATCTATTGTCACATAAATTTGAAATCACTAAGAAAAATGTCAGTACTATAACATCACTTACAATATAATTTCTTTTTATTATAAATATAATTTTCAGTAACTGAAAAATTACTGTAAAAAAGATTTCTAATCTGTATTTATGGTTATATTTATGTTAAACAATTAACATATGCTAATTTTGTAACATAAAGTTCTCTAGTTTCTAGGGACATTTTAGTCAGTATCATTCACAAACATAATCTTAAGTTTTAAATATAAAACAAAGCATTGCCGTAAATAGTGAGCACTGATTAAAGAAACAATGTTCTCTTTTGTGGTAGTGTTTTTAATAAAATATCATCAGTGGTAAAATGTAAATAAAAAGCAAATTGCTTCATTCATCATGTATTTTAAGCAGTTAAAATGAATGAACTCTCCTTTGAGAAAACATCTGACTAAGCAAAATAATGGTTATGAGTTTGAGAAAATGTTTAATGAACTTACTGGTTAAAATGCAGTTGTTATTTTAGAGGCTATTATTTTATGTTTTACATTAATTAAAGTTTCTTTGTTCAGAGACTTTGTTTTCTTTTTCCATTTAATATACCAAAATAAGTGACCTTAATAACTCCTGTGTATGCCAAGAATTTACTAGGTGGGGAAAGCTGGTTGATATAACTGTACAATGGAAGAGTGTATTCATGAAACTTTATATTTATTTGTCTGGTGTCAGTTCAAAAACAAAAATGTTGCCAATGATCAAACATAAATGGTCTTCAAAGAGTTTATATTGTAATATTCTGACTGCTATTAATGTCCTAGTTATTCTAGTTCTGAAACACACCTACTTACTATATATGGAAGTTGAAATGATATTGCTATCTACATATTGAAATATTTCAAGTAATAAGTATATGCTAATTTGCTAAAGGCAAGAGGATGTTTACTATGAAAATGTAAAACTTATGGTAGCTGTATTCATAATTGTGAAAACTAGAAAGTAACCAAGCTGCCCTTTAATAAGACAATAGATAATTATTAAGAACTAAAAAAAAAAAAAGTGAGCTATCAAGCCATAAAAAGACGTAAAGCAGATTTAAATGCATATTATTAATGAAAGAAGCCAATCTGAAAAGGCTATAAACTGTATGGTTCCACCTATATGACATTCTGGGAAAGGCAGAACTATGGAGATAAAAAGATCAACGATTGACAGGATTTGTGGGTGAGGAAAGAACAAGTACGCAAAGCACAGAATATTTTTAAAGCAGTGAAACTAATACTGTGTATGATACTGTAGCGATGGATACATATCATTATATATTTATCTAAACCTATAGAATGTACACTTATAGAGTGAGCCATAATGTAAACTATCGACTTTGGGTAATAATGATGTGTTCTCAGGTTCATCATTATAAAGCATGTACCACTCTTGAGAGGGAGATGTTGATAACAAAGGAAGCTATGCATGCGTGGGGACATGGAATATAGAAGAAATGTCTCTAGATTCTGCTTCCTTCTGCTATGAATGTAAAACTACTCTAAAATTTTTTAGTGTTTATTTAAAAATTGCAAGCCTGACCATACTAATGGCTGCAAGATAGTTCCAAACCATGGCAGACCAGTCATATAACTCATTATTAAATGAATTGATAATATCAGATCCTGGCTTTGGGAGGAATACTTTGTTCTTGCACATAATAGTAATTTAGTAGGTAAAATGCAGTTTGATTAAACTAAGGGTAAGTAAAATGAGAACTTAGATAAAGGAAAGATGAAGTCTTTTTGGAACAGCTAATCTTTAAAACAACAACAAATTACTGGGGAGCCAGAGACATGTTGAGTGGGTACATTCCTATCTAAATAGTTTGACAGGAGGTACATATGTGTCTCATAAACATAGAGGAGCACCAAAATATATAGCTTACAGTTAGAATGGGTTTCAATCAACTTATGTCTTAACCAGTCAATGTCTTTATTTCGTTTATAGTGAGTATGAGCAAGATAGACTTGAATATTATTTGAGTATAACTAGAAATAGTACACAGTAAAAAATTAACCCACAGAATCAAATTTCTGAAGCGTGAACCTGATATTCCATTGTGGTACAGATCGTATGGGCCAAGTGCATTATCTGATACATGGTAGAAGCTAATATGTGTTGAATGAGCAAAAATGAAAAAGTGAAAATAAAAAAATACATACTGAATGAGGGCCACATTGTGAAAGATTGTGGTCAGCTCTTAAAAGTAAATTAAAAAAAATAGATAAATAATAAATAAATAAACAAATGGAAACTGATAGCTGTACTTACTACATACCTTTCTATTTTAACATATACAAATGAACTGATTACATTTTTCAAAAATGTGTTTGGTATTTGATTAGTGAAATTAGGTGTTGAATATATTCTGGCTATTATTTTGTATTATATAATATTTAAGAATTGATTACTTCATTCAACATTTCTTATGTGCCTATAATGTATTGCTATCAGGTTAAAGCCTTAAACAAAAAATACCCTTGCCTTCTTGAAGTTTAGATTCCAAAGAAAAAGGGTGACATTGATAATTCTGATTTTATGTTTCCTTGATCTCTCAAATATCAGATAAAAATATCAAAATTATATTGTAGCATATTCTGAATTTTAAAAGCATAGTTTAAAATTATTTTTAAAACATATACATTAAAATGCACTCTTAGTGTACAGTTCTATAAATTTAGACAAATGCATAGAGCTATGTAACTACTACCAAAATCAAAATATAGTTTCATTACACCAAAAACATCCCTTATAAAAGCAGACTTTGATAAAGCTTTGGAATTATTCTAAGAAAACAGAAATTTAGCACAAAAACAACCCAAGTAACTCATAAATTATAAAAGTATAATTAAGTTCCATAAGTTACCAAGTCTCAAGGCATAGTTAGTTTCAAGACACAGAAATTAGTGGAAAAGAGATTAAAATAAAACTAAAAATGAGGTCTTCGCTAGTGAATACTAGAAAGTCTTACATAAATAAAATGAAGTACCACTACCCATAGAACTACAGAAACATTGTTCCACTATTTACCCCATCTCCTTTTTCTGATCTGGATAATGTGTTATTTTTCTGGCTTTCTGTGCAACTGCTTACTCTGTGGTAATGGCTGCTTTAATAGGAAATTCTCAAGTCATGAGTCCACATGATATTATAGATTCTGCACCCATATAGAGCTAACATGCCTGAATTCACGTCCCAAATTCAAAAGAAAAAAATTAAATGTGACCACAAAGGTGAATCAAATTATGCACAGTAAAACATTTTAGAGTCCATAGATAAATTTGGCAGTCTCCCCTTCTTTGCAATGACATCTCAGTAGAAAAGTAGCGGTAGAAGTAATAATAACATAAAAAATACCAAGGTGAAGAACATGCTTTATTTTGAAGGGATTGTCTAGAATATAACTATTAACCTCCAATAATATAATATCTCAAACAAGGAAGGAACTATCAGAAACCAGTAAAGTGAAAGACTCTCTTAAAGTAATTTTAAAAGGACTAAGAAAAAAATAACTCCAGTAATAGTGATGAATGCTAAAATAAACCTGCCGATGTTTTGAATATTGTGCATTTAGGAAGATCTGTAATTTCCCTGCAACAAAGTTTGAGATGATCACAATAAATTAGTATAAGAGCTTAACTTGAACACATAAAAATAAACACTATTTTATTGAAGGGCATTGACATTGTTTAAAAGTAGGTTCTTGGACAATCAAACATATTCATGACAAATTTTTGAGGTTGCCTGCAGCAGTTGATGAAGTAATCAGTTCATATTCCTATACTGACATCAATGTGATATGGGACTAAAATGTTAAGATCATCTACAAATAAAGTTGTATATCCTATTTGTTTTGCTGCTAAAGCTCTTGATAAGGAGATGGTGTACATGCAGTTACCAATTATATTGTTAAGCATGTAAGAAAGAAAGAAAACTTGAAATGTTAAGGAAAAAAGACAGAAAGAGAAAACATGTTTTACTTTTATTTTCTTTCTCATGAGAGCCAAGATAATAAAGATATACACAGAACATATCTCCATTTATTCAAGCAAATAAAAAGAACAAAAAGAAAAGTCAAAGATTCTGTGTAAAGGCCAGAAAACACTCAGAGTGAGGAACAATAAGAACTAAAGTATTTTTAAAGTACTTTTTCAGATTTTAGGCCCTGGTTGGTTGGCTCAGTGGTAGAGCGTCGGCCTGGCGTGCAGAAGTCCCAGGTTCGATTCCCAGCCAGGGCACACAGGAGAAGCGCCCATCTGCTTCTCCACCCCTCCCCCTTTCGTTCCTCTCTGTCTCTCTTTTCCCCTCTCGCAGCCAAGGCTCCATTGAAGCAAAGATGGCCTGGGTGCTGGGGATGGCTCCGTGGCCTCTGTCTCAGGCGCTAGAGTGGCTCTGGTCGCAACAGAGCGACACCCCAGATGGGCAGAGCATCGCCCCTGGTGGGCATGCCGGGTGGATCCCAGTAGGGCGCATGTAGGAGTCTATCAGACTGCCTCCCCCGTTTCCAGCTTCAGAAAAATATATATATAAAAAAAAATTTAATGTACTTTTTCAGATTTTAAATTCTATTTAAAAATTATTGTATTAGTTTTACGAAAATGATTACTGAGTCAGTTAAACAAAAAGCACTCATTGCTAGAGAGGCATTTTATATATCCATATTTATATTCATTTATATATTAAAAATTAGAAACTATATGCCATGTTCTCCTCTTTGACGTCAGTGATTCATAGTGCAATGTAATAAAATCCATTCACATCCGCATGTATTTGCAAAATACACACACATACTCACACACACAGAGCACCAAAGGATGTTTGCCCTTTTTTCAAAAACCAGCCTGATAAAATTGAAATTAATCATGAACCAATGAATATACAATTAAAATGTTACATATATCAATAGGGTTACAAAAAAACATTCAAAATTAGTACAATAAATAAAGATTCTCTTCTGCTGAAAGAAGTTGGGCACAATAATCTCAGTATAGAGTAGCTGTATATGTAAAGAATATAGCTACCATTTGGAATAAGATAACTTGTAAAAATATTTAAACCTATTCTAACATCTAATGGTCCATCTTTCATAAAATAAATGGCTATATATATTTTTTCATTCTTAATTCACATCAAGTACTCCTAGTATATGCTTTCATCTATAGTCAATATAATGGACAAAATCTTAAGAATTTCAGGAAATGGTTTTTGAATGACATTTCTAGAAAGTTTTGATAGAAAATACATGCAGCAGATAGAAGTTTAATGTAGCTGAATTCCCATTATTCAGTGACTAATTACTCATTTTGTGGTGATCCAGGTCTGTGGTTTTTCCTTTTTCCTCTGCTGCCTGCCTTTAGCCATTTCACAGTTCGTTAGCACCTTCAACATCTGATTGGCAGTAGGAGAATATAGGCATGATTCAAATCAGTCAGTTTTACAGTTTTGTATCACTGAAACTATAGGTTTGATGATAGGCGAATTGAAACTAATACCTAAAATGTAATTATGAAAGTTTTCTTGAATATCAAGAAATCATTTTCTACATTAGCAGACACACTCAAAAGTTGATTACATGGAGATGGTATAACTGTTTTTTAGAATATCTTTTCTCTTTAAATTCTTCTCTTCTCTGTTTTTCATAATTACCCAGGGTTCACTGGTTTACTGTATAATATAGAAATATGACACACATAGAATGTGCTGGATTAAAATCATGGAAAGAACACACTGCATTAACTTTTCAATCTGCCTTACATAACCAATAATTCTTTATCTTCCTAATGGCTTTCTCAAAAAAAAAATACATAGTCTAAAAAGGCAAATGTAATGTTTTCAATAGTAATATATATATACACACACACATATATATTGTATAATATATGTATTATGTATAACAACATATTAGTTAAATACTATGTGATATATCTGAATGTCATAGTGATCATGTTTTGTCTAATGTAATTCTTCATATACTTGTATATTCTTGTAAGTCATTTATATGCTGGGTGTGTGTGTGTGTGTGTAAAATTCTTATATTCTAAAAGTCACATTTTTTTTAAATGTATTTTTTATTTAAGAGGAGTGGACACACAATGTGGTATTGATTCTTTCTTCAGAAACTCCATTAATAAATCATTGCATATTAAAATTATGAAAAAATATATGCGGCTTCACTCATTTTCACTCATTTAACCTTCAGTTTCCAATAAAGCTATTGTGAGATTTAAGTGAGAAAATATATATTGTATATTGATTTAATGCCTGGGATGTAGTAAAGAATCAATAAACCGCATTTTATATTAGCAAGTTTACACATATGTGCATTGTGTGTTTATTTATCTTTGCTGGTGGTTTTGGGATCAGCAATACCCAACTTTTGCTGCTTTTGCCAATTGCACATGTCACTCAACAATCTCCCAAGGGATATATGTATATTCATTTCATTTGTACTATGTATAGATGGCTTACTCATGCACTTTTGCAGAATAGGGAAATTTTTACATTCAAAAGTACCAGAGTATGAGTACCCTAGTTTTAGTTTTGACTATACTTAAATGAACTTGTGACTTTTAATAAAACATCTAATTTGTCAGACTTCAAAAATCAGTCATATCTACTTGCAATATAACAAGGTTATATGATATCATGTAACTAAAAGCTTTAATTCACCAAGGATTCTTAAAGTGGAAATATTAATATTACAAGAAAGAGCAACCCACCTATAGCAGTTTGAATTTCATTCCACAAGTTTCAAGAGACTTTTAAACACTACAGGGACAGGGTGTTGATAAATTTTAAGTAGACAAAATTGGTACCGGTCTCCTACTGCATGAATCTAGGCAATTTATAAAGATGAGGGCAGGCATGGAAAGGTAGAAAAGTTAGCAAAGATTTTAGGAATGCTTTTATCACAATGATTTCAATTAAGACTTATTTATAGACAAACCTCAACTCTGTCTCTACCATTTTGGTCATATTATAATGTCCAATTAATGATAGGAAATAGTCAATTGCATATTCAATCTCATATCTGACTTTCCACATATTAGTTATCTGATCACTAAGGTCCAAGGAAAGTGTCAGGATTAAATATAATATCAAATCCCAACTCTTTAGGTATAATATTAACTGGCCCTCTCCCAACTCATTAACTCCATTTCATGCGATTTCATTACCCCAGTCTTTCTCTCAACCCCATGAATTTATTTAAAATGTTTTTCTTCCCCTGCTACAACCTTATACACATACTACATATTCTTGACTTTGGGCCAATTCATCTCTTCTTTTACATATTACCTCATCATATAGAAACTTGATTTGTATAATGGCCAAAGTTGTATGCATATCACTTGGGAGATCTGCTCAAACATTTTTTTTACTAACTTATTTTGAATTTTATCAAATCATTCCTTTGTTATAAGAGAATCTTACTTTCTACAAAGGAGTAACTTAAGTTAGAAGTTTTCTTCCCATTCTCTGTGTTTTGGGGTTCTGGGTACCTTATTCCCTTGGTAAGGTATTAACTGATAAAATTTGGTAAAATGGGATCTCTTCCAGGACATACTTGAAGAGACATTAAGATAGTCCACCTTCTGTGATTTACTTATTCAATGCTATTCTTATTCTTCTCTGAAACTGTCCCTTCCTAATCCAGTTATAATCTTTTTTTGTCTTCAGTAATATATGTCTTATCTGATTCTAGTTGGTCAAATATTATGTCCTTCTTTGGATTTCTTAAGTATCCTACCTTTTTCTGTATCCAGAAAGTCTTTAATAAAGAATCAGGGACATAGTAAGCACTTGGTAAATATTGGACAAGGGTAAAAAATAATTTTTATCATTATGGATAATTTGATAAGTGAAAAAGAAAGAACAAGTGAAAGACATTGGGGAAGACCAAGTGAGGGGAAATGAGCTCCACCAGAAGAAGAAAAGTAGGCTCTGGACCACTGGCTCAGTGGCAGAGCCTTGTCCCATCATGTGGATGTCCCAGTTTGATTCCCAGTAAGGACACACAGGAGAAGCCACCATCTGCTTCTCCACCCCTCCCCCCTCTCCTCTCTCTTTCTCTCTTTCTCTCTTTCTCTTCCCTGCCCACAGTCATGGCTCGATTGGAGCAAGTTGGCCCCAGGTGCTAAGGATGGCTCTATGGCCTTACCTCAGGAACTAAAATAGCTTGGTTGTTGAGCAATGGAGCGATGGACCAGATGGGTAGAGCATTACCCCATAAAGGATTTGCTGGGGTGGATCCCAGTCAAGGTGCATTTGGAAGTCTGTCTCTCTGCCTTCCTGCTTCTCCCATAAGGGGGAGGAAAGGAGAAAAGTGAATAATGGACATTTAGAAAGGGGAGGTTCTCTAAAAGAAGGTCATTTTTTTTTACCAGAGAATGGTGTAGCAATACACAATCTGTGTTCTTTCTTTTTATTGCTGTTTTTAAAAAGCATTTTCTTCATGCTATTATTTTAAAGTTCTTTGATTAAAACATGCTATGTTAAATAAATGATAAAAGTTTTAATAATTTTTTTTAGAAAACAAAAAGGTCAATTGGATTTTTAAAATAAGTTTATTAATATTCCTTTGAAGAAAGAACATTATCTTTTGTAAACAAATTATTTGCATTTTTTTTTGTAGAAATGGAAGTAAATTTGTGGGCACAGGTAAATATTACTAATGGAATGGAGATGTTCATTTTCACAAAGTGTGAGTATATATTCTGTCTCTTGTTATAATTATGAAGACTTTGTGAAAATGAACATCTCCATTCTATTGATGATATTTACTTAGGCTCAGCAATTTACTTTCATACATAACATATATACATATATGTGTGTATATGTGTGTATGTGTATATATATGTTTTAAAATATATATTCATACTTTAAAACCCTAATATACGTCCACATACAGAGAGAGAGAAGACAGAAAAGTTTAAAGTAAAAGATTGGTAAGTGTAAAACTGCAATCTCAATCACATGTTTTTATTATTAAAGAAAAATAAGCCAATGAATAAAGAGTAAAAAGACTAGGTTATACTAGTTTTTTAAATAAAATAGAAGTAGATTTGAAGAATTTTAACAGTTATTGAATATGTTAAGAGTGAATAAAAGAGCATAAAATGGAGGTATTTTCTTACTAAACAGTTTGCACATCAGTTTACTTAAAATAAAATAAAAATTCTCTCTTAGTAGGAAATGAATTAAGACCTTTGTCTTCAGATATTGATGTTATGATTATAAGGTTGCATAATACACCTGCATCTAATTTATCTAATTATTTTGAGCCCAATTTATATATTTTTTTGAAAATTAACATGGCATTATTATGACCTGTATCTGAGCAATATGTCCCACTAAATCCTTGGTTATTAAAATATCATTATGTAAATAAAGAAACATGAACAGAAATACCCCTTTACAAACAATGAATAAGTTTGTCTTTTTTTTATATATATTTTTTTGTATTTTTCTAAAGTGAGAAGTAGGGAGGCAAAGAGACAGACTCCCACATGCGTCTGACCAGTATCCACCTGACATGCCCACCAAGGGGCGATGTACTGCCCATCTGGGCCACTGCTTCATTGCAACTGAAGCCAGTCTAGCACCCGAGGCAGAGGCCATTGAGCTATTGCTCCTATGGAGCCGTGACTGCAGGAGAGGAAGAGAGAGACAGGAAGCAGTGGGGAAAGGTGGAGGAGCAGATGGGTGCTTCTCCTGTATGTCCTAACCAGGAATCGAACCCAGGACTTCCCCATGCTGGGCCGACTCTCTATCACTGAGCTAACCGGCCAGGTCCTATCTTATTTCTTATGAGCTTCTTAAAGCAAGTTTATGTATATAAATTTCATACTCTTCTGTCTTTTATCCCATTTCCAACATTACAAAAACTTGTATTATTTTAATGTAAACTACTATTTTGGAATTATCATATGATTCAGCAATTCTATTTTTATGTATAAACATAAGAGAATTAAAAACATGTTCATATAAAAGCATGCATTATTCTTTATACCAGCATAATTTATAATATCCAAAAAATAGAAACAACAAAAGTACAAAAATTTTTATTGCCTGATGATTGGATAAATATAATATATAATATCCATGCAATAAAATTTTATTCAACATAAAAAGAAATAAAATACTAATATGTGCCATAACATAGTTATGCCCTGAAAATATCATACTTAATAAAAGAAGCCCAACACAAAAGGTCATATACTGTATGATTACACTTATTAGGCTACTTTATAGAGATAGAAAGTAGACTAGCTGTTTTCAGAGAATGGAGGGAAGGAATGGAGACAGTGGAGACTAATAGGTGTGGAGTTTCTTTTTAACATGAAAAACATATTTTGGAATTAGTGGTTATACTTGTACAACATTGTGAATATATGAAAATCATGAAATTCTATACATTATAGTGATGAATATTATGGTATGTGAATTACATCTCAAACTAAAAAAAAATCCTCTAAAACAGTAATATTTGAGTTTGGCTTGATTGTTTAATTTGACAATTTTGGAGTAAAGTTTAAAATATTCTACTTTGGAGATTTCCCAAATATAAGACACTAACTTTAGTATTGATAACATGTATCAATTATTTAAAACTATTGCTTGGATAGCTTTTATTATGGTCTGCTAGCAAGTGCTGATAATATTTCATCATATGAAAAGTCATTCTAACAGTAAAAAAGATCTTGAACATGAGAATTACATATGGCCTCATTCCCAAATAAGCGTAAACATTAAATGTTATTTGAAGACATAAATAAAAAGTATAATTTCTAGAATGTTATACCAAGAAAAATAATTAAAGGATTGTAAATATACATTTTGGGGGTAAGAAATATTAGAAGTTACAATGAAGAGCCTCCTTCCTAAATTTATTTTCTTGATATTCTCTGTATTTCTATTTTATAGAAAAGAAAGCACATTTACTTCCAAAAGTCTAACATAGAGACCATTTTGAATATTACACAAATTTATTCTTATATCTTATTACAAATAAGTTATTAATTAAACTTCATAAAATGATGAGTCTACACTGCAAGTCTGATAAGTTATTGCATGTTAACTTTCTACAAAATTTTACCTAACGATATCCATCCACAGGTATCCTGGAGTTCAATGAGGTGGTGTACTATAAAATAACAAATGAGTTAAAAGAGTGAAACCCTAAAAGACCTTAATTTTCATCTTTGAGATGCAAATCAAATATTAGAATAATATAAAATAATATAACCCAACATAAAGAAGGTATCAGTTTGAAACCCCATTTACCTAGCAATTATTAACCAACTTCAGGAATGGCTAAATGTTTAATGTATTTCCACAAATTTCTGCCTTTGATAAAAAATATATATATATTGGGGAAGAAAGATGGCAACAGAGTAGGAAGATGTTATAATTGCCACTTCCCAGGACCAAATTGGATTATAACTTAAGAACAATCATCTTAAAAAACCAACTTTGGACTAAACTAAGAGGAATCTATAACCAAGGATCACCTAAGAAGTCACACTGAGACTGGTAGGAAGGGCAGAGAAGCAGAAAGGGCTGCCCCGCTCCCAGGAGAGAGCAGTGGGCTGGAGTGACCCTCACGGTGGGGTGGGTTGCCCTGAGAGGTGTGGGTCCTCATCCCTAGGCCAGGAGCCCCAGCCTAGAGCCCCAGAGCCTAGACGTGCCCAAACAGCATTTAGCTGTGAAAAGAGCCAGGTTTCTGTCCTCGAGAAAGAGACACACCTCTCGGAAACAGACTCCATTTTAAAGGGCCTGCACAGAACAACTCATTCACAGCCACTTACCTAGGACTCTGGCAGGGGAGAGCTGAGAGGACTGGAGATGCACGAGGAGAAAGGTTGGAGGCCCAGGGAGAGACACTGTGGGGGACGGCCAAGGAACCCCTGTGCTGAATCATTCTTCAGTGCTGCAGTCGCCATCTTTCTTGGGTGGAGCATCCCCTTTGTGAGGCATCAGCCCGGGGAAAAGCAGCTACTCCACCCTTGGGAGTCTCTCTTACCCCAGGGATGACGATGGGTCATTCTGAAAAGCCAGGAAGCAGGGGGCACATCACTGACTCAGTTTTCTGGTGTTGAGACCAATGTTCCCTCCCACCCTCTCCCGAGCCTATGACAGGTGCTTCCACCTCACAAGAGACTTGGATGAAACTGCCCAGAGAGTGGGCAGGCCACATCTCTGGGTCTCAGAGGCCACATCCACCAGACTCCTAGGGCCCCAACCTACCAAGGTCTGTGAGAAGTCTATAAACTGACACCTGGGGCCAAGGGGCAGAACCATACCCACCACCCTTCCTAATCAGTGAATTGCCACAGGCTCTAGATTCCAGTAGAGATTTTTCTAGTGGCCTAGCCCAATAAGCAGCCAGCTGACAGGCTGTAGGAGGCAAGACTCATGGAAATTAGTCATTTGAGTGGACTTTCTCCCAGGACCAGAGTGGGTAAAAGCCAGCCTAGAAGTGTAGCTTAGTACTTCCATGTACACCTGGCCCCAGCAGAGGCAGCCACAAACTCTGAATTGCTTGCAGCTCCAGGAAAGTTGCTGAGGGCCAGACATGGCCAGTGTCTCCCACTGGTCTGCACTGGGTTCCTGCTTGGGAGGCCCAGGGCTACAAATTCAGGGGCCACCTGTGGAAAGCATTCGTTCAGGACCTAACAATCCTTACTAACAATTCCTTACTGGTATCCTAAAGAAAAGCTCCTCACACCTGGCCCAGCTGAGATGAGTTCCACTCTCTCTGATCAGCACCAACACAGCAGCTTATGTGCATTGAGTAGGGTGGAGCTTCAAGTCACCCGGCCTTGGCACTGAATATTCTGTCAGGCTAGGCTAGATTCCACAGGGGGAAGGGAGAGAGGCTTGGAGTATGAACATTTAAAGTGTGGGTCCTTGTGAGTCTATTGTTGAATCTGGTCGAGGGGCTTAGCCACCTTCGGGAAGGCAAAGTTAGCCTCAAGAGAGGACTCCTTCAGTCTTCTTCTCCGAGACAAGGGTCTCAACAGTTAAAAGAACTTCCGCAGAGGGGACTGTCAGCCACACTCAGTCTGAACCTGCTGCTCACCTGGTTGGGGAGAAATAAAATTCTAGCAGTAGCTGAAGGATCAAGCTCTGGAGTAGGGGCCACATTCCCTGTACTGAACTCCTGACCAAGAGACTCCTGAAGTAGGGGATCCCACAATGTTGTATTCACAACCTCAGCTGCCCTACCCACTGTAAAGCCAGTGGCCATGGCCATCATCACAGCCAACTGGCCCATGCAGGTTTGCATTGGATTCAGGCAGTCTGTAAAGAAACAACAGAGCCAAAAACTGGTGGGCCATCATCTTTAATCCTAGCTTGCACCTGGTGGACAAGTAAAAATACACACTGGGCTTCAAAATGTACTCCTTCAGTGCTCACAAAGCTACTGACTTATCTGAGTTTTCTAGAATCAAAGGTTTCTAGCTCACCAGACTTATTCACCTCTGTTCCCCGTCTCATTCCTTCTCCCTGCACAAACTCTGCACAAACTGGCTTCTCATTCAGCATTCCACCATCTTGGCTGCTTATCCTGGACTCCTCCATGTGGCCTCTCTCTGCTCTCCTCTCTAATGCTAATCCCAGGAACTGAGAGAGCAAGCTCTCAGTCTGCCCCCATTTTATAGTGTAGAAATCAAAACCTTTAATTCAATATACAAAATAGGGAATTCCCTAATATCATACAAAGTCACTTATCTGAGGCATGATGGGATTGTACCACTCCACATCAAAAAGAGTGGAAAAAGCTTAGTCCTAAAACCAAACCCCAGGCTACAAGGATCCAGCCTGCCCACAGCCCGCCCCCAACATACATTAATATCACCCTGGTGATGGACTTTCATGTGGGCAGTGCCATCTTTAACAAAGTGAGCATAATATATTTTATCTGCCCAACACCCACGAAGTGTGCAACCTGTAGAGGGGTTGGTTGGTGAGGCCAACCTGAGCCCACACTACAGTCTTACTACAGAAGACTCTGTGGGAAGACCAGGCATCTGTAAGAAGAGCAGGAGAAGCTGAAAAGTGGAGACAAATCTTACAGAACTTGGGACTTGTAAGGCTAGGAGCTGCTACCATGGCCATTCACATATAGGTTCCCATTGGAATTGGAAGGTCGATAATGAAACAACTAAGCCAAGAACTGGTGGGCCATTAGCTTTAATCCTCGCTTGCACCCAGCAGGCTGGAAATACACACAATGGGAAAACACTTTCCTTTCCATTCAGGGCTCCCAAAGCCACTGACTTATCCGAGTTTCCTAGAACCAAAGTTTTCTACCTCACCAGCCTTATTCACCTCTGTTTCCCATCTCCTTCTCTCTGCACAAACTCACTTCTCCCTCAGCACTCCACCATCTTGGCTGCTTTTCCTGGCCTCCTCATGTGGCCTTTCTCTGCTCTCCTCTTTGCTCTCCTCCTAGAATATAATCACTCTTCCCCCAGAACAATGTGATATCTCTTCTTTTTAAAACCTTTTGGCATGAAATCCCTCCCCCAACACACATTAATACAATCACACACATCCCAAGCAATTACCTGGGCGACAGGCTCCCACATGGGCAGAACCATCTTTAACAAAGGGAGCATAATATATTTTATCTTCCCAATAGGACTTTTATAAGGAAGCTGATCCTTATAACATGGTTGGCCCCTCTCACAGTACACAGACACAGAAAACACAGACACAAACAGAAAAAAGTGCAGTAGCTGCAGACTAGTAGCCCAAAGTGGGTTATAAACAACAGCTGATGCCAACCCAAGAATAACTAGAGCTAGTACTACTGGTAGTGGGTGGCAGACAGCACCAACCCTAGATGCAACTACCTACACAAGCAGCACACTCAAAGGTGGAGTCTAGCAGGCACCAGACACTGTGGAGAATAAATAAGCCCAAAAGACAAACATTGCACAGTATGTAATACACCTGATCAAGGTTGACCCTTAGAGTCAGCCAGCCTAAAGGGATAAATGTACCCATGAAAAGACCAACCACTTCTAATACATACAACAAGAAGGAAAATAGTACCTTCAAGAAGCATTCCTAGAACAAGGAAAACAAATAGCCTGGAGGACAATACCACTGAGCCCATCTTCTTTATAAAGACCATACAAAAATTTCAATGTCGGCCCAGGCCGGTTGGCTCAGCGGCAGAACGTCGGCCTGGCGTGCAGGAGTCCCAGGTTCGATTCCTGGCCAGGGCACACAGGAGAAGCGCCCATCTGCTTCTCCACCCCTCCCCCTCTCCTTCCTCTCTGTCTCTCTCTTCCCCTCCCACAGCCAAGGCTCCATTGGAGCAAAGATGGCCCGGGCACTGAGGATAGCTCTGTGGCCTCTGCCTCAGGTGCTAGAATGGCTCTGGATGCAACAGAGCGATGCCCCAGAGGGGCAGAGCATCACCCCTTGGTGGGCATGCCAGGTGGATCCCGGTCGGTCGCATGCGGGAGTCTGTCTGACTGCCTCCCCATTTCCAGCTTCGGAAAAATAAAAAAAAAATTTCAATGTCAGACAGAAGTACCTAATACATATACAAAATAGACAGACAGAGAAATGTGAACCTAATGAATCAACAAGAGAAATCCCCAGAAAAATAACTGAATTAGATGGAAGTAACCAAAATACCAGATGCAGAGTTTAAAACAATGATTTTTAGGATGCTCAAGGATCTTAAAACAACAATGGATGCACATATGAGCACCTAAATAAAAATATAGCAAGCATCAAAAAGGACATTGAAATAAAGAAAATGTCAGAAATGACAAATACAATATCAGAAATAAAGACTGCACTAGAAGGAATTAATAGCAGGCTGGATGAAGCAATGGATTGAATCAGCGATTTAGAGGACAAGATAAATGACAGCACAGAAGCAGAGCAGCAAAAAGAAAAGAGACTCAAAAAGTCTGAGAAAACTATAAGAGAGCTCTGTGACAACATGAAGAGAAACAACATCCACATCATAGGGGTTTCTGAAGAAGAGAATTAACAAGGAATAGGAAACCTGTTTGAAGAAAGCATAACTGAACATTTCCCTAAATTGATGAAGGAAAAAGTCACACAAGTTCAAGAAGCAGAGAGTTCCATTAAAGAGGAACTCAAGGAGGCCTACAGCAATACACATCATAATTAAAGTGTTAAAGTTAAGAGACAAAGAAAGATTTCTAAAAGCTTCAAGAGAAATGCAGTTAATTACCTAAAGAGGAGCCATCATATGGATGACATCTGACTTTTCAACAGAAACACTTGAGGCCAGAAGGGAATGGCAAGAAATATTCAAAGTGATACAAAGCAAACACCTACATCCAAGACTTCTTTATCCAGCAAGGCTATCATTTAAAATTGAAGGAGAAATAAAAAGCTTCCTAGACAAAATAAAAAAAGCCTCAAGAAATTTGTTACAATCAAATCAGTACTGCAAGAAATGTTAAGGGGCCTGCTGTAAAAAGAGCAAAGGAAAAAAAATTGAGAAAAAGAGGATTACAGATTTAAAGAATAAAATGGCAATAAATAATTACATATCAATAATAACCTTAAATGTAAATAAATTAAATGTTCCAGTCAAAAGACATAGGCTATCTGTGTGGATAAGAAAACAGGACCTGCATATATGCTGTCTACAAGAGACCCACCTCAGAACAAAAGAGACACATAGACTAAAAATGAAGGAATAGAAGAAAGTATTTCACGCAAATAGAAATAAAAAAAATAAGCTGGGGTAGCAATACTTATTATGACAAAATAGACTTTACATCAAAGGCTATAATATGATATAAAGAAGGTCACTACATAATGATAAAGGGAACAATCCAACAGGAGGATATAACCATTGTAAATATCTATACACCTAATATAGGGGCACCTAAATATATTAATTATTTTGATAGACATAAAGGATGAGATCAACAGCAATACTATAATAGTAAGGGATTATTATACATCACTAACATCAATGGACAGATACTCCAGACAAAATATTAATAAAGAAACAGTGGCCTTAAGTGACACACTAGAACAACTGGATTTAATAGATAACTTCAGAATCTTTCACCCCATAGCAGCAGAATATACATTCTTTTCAAGTACTCATGGTGTGTATTCTTTAGAATATACCACATGTTAGGACACAAAACAAGTCTCAATAAATTTAAGAAGATTAAAATCATATCAAGCATCTTCTCAAATCACAATATCATAAAACTAGAAATCAACAACAATAGAAAAAATTGAAAACATTCAAACTCTTGAAGGCTAAATAACGTTATTAAATAACGAATGGGTTAACAACAAGATCAAGGAAGAAATAAATAATTTTCCTAAAACAAATGCAAATGAACATACAAAAACTCAAAATTTATGGAACACAGCAAAAGCTGTCCTGAGAGGGAAGTTCATAGCATTACAGGCATACCTTAAGAAGCAAGAAAAAGCTCAAATAAACAACTTAACCCTGCATCTCATAGAAATAGAAAAGGAACAACAAATAAAGCTCAGAGGAAGTAGATATAAGGAAATAATAAAGATCAGAGTGGAAATAAATGACATAGAGGCTAAAAAAACAATACAGAAGATCAATGAAACCAAGAGATGGTTTCCTGAAAAGGTAAACAGGATTGATGAACCTTTAACCAGACTCATCAAGAAAAAAAGAGAGAGGACTCAAATAAATAAAATAAAAAATGAAAATGGAAATGGAAAAGTAACAACTGACACCACAAAAATACAAAGAATTGTAAGAAAATACTATGAAGATCTGCATGCCAAAAATTGGACAACCTAGGCAAAATGAATAAATTCCTAGAAACATATAATCTTCCAAAACTCAGTCTGAAAGAAGCAGAAAACCTAAGCAAACAGATTACAACAAATGAAATTGAAACATTTATCAAAAACTCCCAATAAAGAAAAGTCCTGGACCAGATGGCTTCACAGGTGAATTTAACTGATATTCAAAGAAAAACTAACACCTATCTTTCTCAAGCTATTTCAAAAAGTTCAAGAGGAGGGAAGATTTCCAAGCTCCTTTTATGAAGCAAGCATAATTCTCATTTTAAAACCAGATAATGACACTACAAAGAAAGAAAACTATAAGCCAATATCTCTGGTGAATTTAGAAGCCAAAATTCTCAACAAAATATTAGCAGCCTGACCGGTTGCTGGTTCAAAACCTTGGTCTTGCTTGGTCAAGGCACATATGAGAGTTGACGCTTCCTGTTTCTCCCCACCTTTTCTCTCTCTCTCTCTCCCTCCCTCTCTCTCTCTCTCTCTCTCTCTCTCTCTCTCTCTCTCTCTCTCCCTTCTCTAAAATGAATAAATACATTCTTGAAAAAAAAGAAAATATTAACAAAGTGGATCCAGCATGAAAAATATCATACTTCATGATCAAGTGAGATTTATTCTGGGGAGGCAAGGCTTCTACAATATTCACAAATCAATCAATGTGTTCATCACATAAATAAAAGGAAGGAGAAAAATCACATGATAATATCAATAGATGCAGAAAAAGCATTTGATAAAATCCAGCACCCATTTATGATCAAAACTCTCAATGAAGTGGAAATACAGGGAACATACCTCAACATGATAAAGGCCATTTGTGACAAACCCATGGCCAACATCGTACTCAATGGTCAAAAATGAAAAGCAATGCCCTTAAGATTAGGAACAATGCAGGGGTGTCCCCTTTCACCGCTCTTATTCAACATAGTTCTGGCATTTTAGCCACAGCAATCAAACAAGAAGAAGAAATAAAAGATATCCAAATTGGAAAAGAAAAAGTAAAACTATCATTATTTGCTGATGACATGATGTTGTACATAGAAAACCCTAAAGTTTCAATCAAAATCCTATGAGTCCTGATAAATGAATTTGTTAAGGTGGCAAGCCATAAAATTAATACTATGGCAACAACAACAAAAAAACGATTTTAGGAGTAAATTTATCCAAAGAGGTAAAAAGTTTATACAAGAAAAATGATAAAACATTGATTAAAAAAAATCAAGGAAGATACAAACAAGTGGAAGCATAAACCATGTTCATGGAGAGAAAGAATAAACATCATTAAAATGTCTATATTATGCAAAGCAATCTATAAATTCAATGCAATTCCTATTAAAATACCAATGGCATACTTCAAAGATACAGAATAAATATTTCAAAATTTATATGGAATCCCCCCCAAAATGAATAGCCTTAGTAATCTTGAAAATGAAGAATAAAGTGGGAGGTATCACACACTTCCTGATATCAAGTAATACTACAAGGCCACTGTACTCAAAACAGCTTGGTACTGGCATAAGAACAGGCATACAGATCAATGGAACAGAACAGAGAAACCAGAAATAAACCCACACTTTTATGGTCAATTGATATTTTACAAAGGAGGTAAGAGCGAGCATTCAATGGAGTAAAGACAGTCTCTTTAATAAATGGAGTTGGGAAAATTGGACAGGTACATGCAAAAAAAAAAAATGAAATTAGACCACCAACTTACACCATTCACAAAAAAATACTCAAAATGGATAAAAGACTTAAAAGTAAGTCTTGAAGCAATGAACATCTTGACAGAAAACATTGGCGGTAAACTCTCCAATATCTCTCATAGCAATATTTTTGCTGATTTTTCACCACAGGCAAGTGAAATAAAGGACAGAATGAACAGATGGGACTATATCAAACTGAAAAGCTTTTGCGCAGCAAAAAACACCATGAACAAAATGAAAAGACAACCCACACAATGGTAGAACACATTCACCAATACGTCTGATAAGGGGTTAATAACTAAAATTTATAAAGAACTTCTAAAACTCAACACCAAGAAGGTAAACAATCCAATTAAAAAATGGGCAAAGGAACTGAATAGATATTTCTTCAAAGAGGACATACAAATAGCCAATAGGCATATAAAAAAATGTCCAAGGTTACTACTATTCATCAGAGAAATACAAATTAAAGCCACAATAAGATACCACCTCACACCTGTCAGAATGGAACTCATTAACAAAACAACACAGAATAAGTGCTGACGAGGGTGTGGAGAAAAGGGAACCCTCCTGCACTGCTAGTGGGAATGCAGACTGGTACAGCCAATGTGGAGAACTGTATGAGGTTTCCTCAAAAAATTAAAAATGGAACTGCCCTTTGATCCAGACATCCCACTTTTAGGAATATATTCTAAAAAAGCCAAATCACTGATTCAAAAGAAGAAATGTACCCCTCATGTTTATCAGCATTGTTTATAATAGCCAAGATCTGGAAGTAGCCCAAGTGTCCATCAGTGGACAAATGGATTAAAAAGCAGTGGTACATATACATAATAGAATACTATGAGGCCATGAAAAAGAAGGAAATATTACCTTTTGTGACAGCATGGATGGACCTGGAGATTATTATGCCAAGTGAAACAAGTCAGGCAGAGAAAGAATAATATCCGATCTCACTTATATGTGAAATCTAATGAACAAAGTGAACTGAGGAAAGGAATAGAGGCAGAGGCGAGGTCACAGGGGCCAGACAGACAGCAGTCAGAGGGAAAGGGGCTGAGGGGAGGGGATCAGAGATGGTAAAGGGATTAGTGAAACTATATATACATAACATAGAGATACAGATAACAGGACAGCAAATCCCAGAGGGAAGGGGAGAGGGAGTTAGTGGGAGGGGGGTAAGGAGCTATGAAAAGGACACAGGGGTGGGGAGTGAGTGAGTTATATTCAGTGGGACACTTGAATCCATGTTACCACAATAAATTAAAAATTAGTAAAAATTAAAAAAAAAATCTCACCTTTCATTGCTTCCCTATGTGAACCTTGCATTGCACCTAGGTTTCTCATTTACAGGAGTGTAAAACCTCATATGACTACAGGAGCCACACTGTAGGAAGGTCTGGAGATGATGGAATGGTGAGGACTGTGATGAAGTCTGAAGTACAAAGCCATGTAAAGCCAGTAATTAACATTAAGAAAAAGCAGATTGTGCTAGTGTGGATATCCAGGCCTAAAATTATAAAATTATATTTTTATTGTGCATCATTAAAACAATAAAAATTACCACAGATCTGTATGGTTAAAATAAAATATATCTATACATTTTGTATGTAAGTAAAAAAAAAAAAAACTATAGAGTTAGGAGTGTGGAAAGCATTAAGAAAGAAGATGGCAATGTAATTTATATGAAAAGAGGAACATAGCAAAATAATAGCATAACATTTTAAATTTTGTTGCAATATATATGCTTACAGTTTTAAAATAAAACATAAAATATTTCTAGCAATTAAAATATATTTAGTTAGTTATACTATTTTAAAGGCAAGTTTAAATGATTTGCTATTAACTAAATTTTTTAGAAATTAAGAAAAAATGTATTTAAAATTTTTTTTTGTGTTGAAAATCTGCAGGTGATTTTAATACTCCACATTTTTAGGTCTGTGCCGGCAACCAGCAGTTAAAATTGACATGTGAGAGTTCTTCTGAGTCCCAGATGCTAGCTGCCAACTGCCTTTTGTTCTTGTTTCCTTGGAAACGAAGGTTGGTTTTAAAAAAACAAGTTAAGTAAAACTTTTACAGGAGAGAAATGGAACTTTCCTATGTCAGTTTACTGGCTGAGACCTATAAGTGCAGTTTTCCAGAAAACCCTGAAATCGGAAGCCAGGTGAGGCAAAAAGGCATCTTAAAGTGCGAAAGTGCCCAAATAACATACTCAAAATTATCAGAGTTAAACCCAAAGTTATCAAGTCAAAAATTATGTTTAGAGAGAAAAAAATGAATTAATTCCAATAATGACACTTTTAAATCTTTAATAATGATTATTTTATTATTTATTTATTTATCTATTTGTTTGTTTGTTTGTTTGTTTGTTTATTTATTTATTTTAAGTGAGAGGAGGGAAGATAGAAAGACATACTCCTGCATGCACCACAACCAGGACCCACTTGACAACCCTGTCTGGGGCTGATGCTTGAGTAGTGAGCTATTTATTTTAGCACCTAAGGCTGACTGCTCAGACCAACCGAGCTATCCTCAGCACCCAGGGCCAAGCTTGAACTAATCCAGCCACTGACTGTGGGACAGAAAGAGGGAGAGAGGAGAAAGGGAGGGAGAAGCAGATGGTCTCTTCTCCTGTGTGCCCCTGACTGGGAACCAAACCAGAACAGCCATATGCGGGGCTGATGCTCTATCTGCTGAGCCACTGGCCAGGGCCAAAATCTTTAATAATTCTAAATAGACTATTATTGAGCAATACTCTGGTATAACAGTTCTCAGATACAACATACTTCCAACTAGCAAAAAATGACTCTGCAATGATTCTGGGGACAGGTAAAGATGAGAGCAAGTGAAAGGAGTCCCTCTCAGTAGTGTTTTGCAAAGGTTCTTCAGGTGATTCTTATTTGCCTCATTTCCTTTTCCTTGAAAAATCACTGATCAGATCACACCATCTAAGTTAGGGAAAAGGACACCAAGGCACAGAAAGATAGTTACACATGATACCTGAAAACTAACTAATGGCAAGTCAGAGACATAGAGAACCCAGCTCTCTTCTTCAAACACATTTCCATTTACATAGTGCTATGGATTGAGGCCAGCATAGTGATTTCTAAATTCTCTTATTTTATTTTTCTTGAAGCATCATCAACTGAATATAAGGAAATTTAATCATGGTATATAAGGTTCTGTCTTAAAATATAAAAATTTAAATAGTTTCCAATTAATGTCAATATTCTTTTTTAACTCCATAGTTAATTTACCCATGTTATACACAATAAACTGAAAATATAGCAAAATGTAGAAAAACAATAAATCATTTCTTAAAATTTTCACTTAATCAGAGGTGATATTTTTATTTTAATTTAGTTTCAACAACAAGATTTATTTAGAAAAAAATTACCTTCTTAGAGTTGAACCATATTGTCTGGAGATTTTGTGCATCACTGTGCAGATTGTAGTTCAAAACAAAAGACTGTAAAAGCCCATGGACACATCTGTTACCTGTTTAGGTGTCTTAACAACATATTTACATTTTAAAAATTGGAATTCCTTTGCCTCTATCACAGCCATGACTTGGTAAGTTGTCAGTGCTGTCTTATATTTTAAGAAAAACTGTTTCTTTAAAACCATGATAAAACCCAGAACTTAAAAACTTAATTTCTATTTCAGTGAATGAAAGAACAGTGATTAAACACCAGGTTCCTTCAATGATGTTCTATCACAGCCTTCATGTTTCCCATCACACTACATATGGTCCAATTGTTTATAGATTACAAAAAAAATCCCAGCTCAGATGTTCAAACAAGATGTTTTCTTCACTTTCAAATGGCAGGCTGAGTGCCAATTTTTACAATTAGTTATTCTGTGCAAAGGGGAAAAAAGTTTAATTATCACAATTTCTATGTTTGGACAATTCTCTATGATGGGCTGAATCAACCTGAGGACTGAGAGAAATGAACCCTTGTCCATGACATGTGGGGAAGACTCTTGGGAAGACAGCTTTTGTAAGGGAATGGAAATCACAAAATAAGAAGGGCAAAACGTCTTCACCAGAAATAGGTATTGCAACATCAAGGCAAACCAGCCACCTGCCAGTGAACGTTTCCCTATGGCACCGTCCGCCAGACAGAATCTCACAGTGTTAAATAACAGTGCTGCATACACCATGAATGCATCAATCAGTGAGTCGCTGATTCTTTAAAAAGACTTGCTGATGAAGGTACAGTGATTATGGCAGGGCAATAAACTGGTGATAGAAAGACACACTAAGATGCTAAAACCCTGGTTATTGCCTGAGCTCAAAGTTAGTGTTATGTTTTTGAGGCATTGTCTGACTCCACATTAAATTGTAATAGTATTGTATTTTGGAAGTTGAGGAAAACAAAGATTAATGAATTTATAAACTTATACTTCTATGTATTATATATTTCAGTGTCCATATTCCCACAAGACCTCCATATTCCTAGCATTGAATGTAATAGTTGCCTTTAAAAATTACTATTGCATAACTAATACATTCTGAAAAATAAGTGGTCCAGGATCAAATATCATAGCAGGTAGATTTAAAGGAAAAGATATGATGTAAGTTAAATTATTTTATCACATTTTGGCTGGCTTTTAATAGAATTCTGTACCAAGAACCAGATTTTAAAAGATTACCTGAGCCTCACCTGTGGTGACACAGTGGATAAAGCATCGACTTGGAACACTGATGTCCCAGGTTCGGAACCTTGGGCTTGCCTGGTCAAGGCATATACGGAAGTCCTCACTACGAGTTGATGCTTCTCACTTCTCACCCCTCTTTTGTTCTTTTTCTCTCAAACTCTCTTTAAAAAAATATGAATAAAAATAATTACTTGAGATAATAATAAATCTATTTCAGGGAGAGCTGTGCTAATGTGGAGTTTTCTGGAACTTCCTCTATGTTTTTTATATTGTCTCTGTTTATAGATAGAAAGGAAGAATAGATGGATGCCAACTTTCTAAGGTTTGAATTACTTTGCATATTATTTGAAGACTTTGCCAATGGATAAAAGGCTTTTGTTTATTAGTTAAAACTCATAATTCAAGACCCTTTGACTACTTCTAGGGGCATGCATGCATGCCTCTCATTAAAATTACACTGCTCACAAAAATTAGGGGATCAGGGAACGTGCAGATACTCCAGTTCTTTCAGCCTTTTGTACAGTGCATTTTCACCAATGAAATAAAAGTTTTTTTCATCTCATTTGCATAATTGAAAAATTTCTTTGACTTGTTTGCTTTTCTGACGTTCTTGTTTAATAAAAAATAAATCAAATGCTTCTTTTTTATTGCTTCAAATTAATTTTGAAATATCCTCTAATTTTTGTGAACAGTATATATAAAAATTATTAATAGTTCAATAGTTAAATATATTTATGTGTGCCTTTGAGGGGGATGGACATTAAACAGAATAATGGAAATTAAAATTTTCTCACAAAACTTTAGTCCTGTTCTCAAGTGTAACATTGTTACTCCCAACACAATTTTAAATAATAATCCTAATTTTGTTGTTGTTGTTGTTAAATGAGGGTTAGGGAGGCAGAGAGGCAGACACAGACTCCCATATGTACCCCGACCAGGATCCACCCAGAAAGCCGCCTATAGGGTGATGCTCTGCCCATCTGGGGCACTGTTCCATTACTCAACAACTGAGCTATTTCAGTGCCTGAGGTGAGGCCATGGAGCCATCCTCAGCCTTGAACTTTCTCATTCAAGCTATGGCTGCAGGAGGGAATGAGAGAAAGAGAGAGAAGATGAGGGAAAAAGGTGTGTAAAAGCAGATGGTTGCTTCTCCTCTGTGCCCTGACTGAGAATCAAATCTGAGACTTCCACACGCTGCGCCGACAATCTACTGCCAAGCCAACTGGCTAGGGCCAAGCCTATTTTTTTTCTATATTTTAATTTATTATTGTTAGAACAAATCAATTTGCTCTCCTCTAGAAAAAAATTGACAAATTTACATCAAACCTACCACCTTCCTCTTCTGCGTCTGCATTTTGTTAATTTTATATAATTTTTGTTTCTGCTAATGATTCCCATTTTAAATTACTTTGAATAAATTTTAATTACTCTAAAAATGCAGCAACATCTTCTAATATAAGTCTAAAATATTACAGATGATCTATACAAATAATTGTATACCCAACTAGGCTTGTTGATACAAAAATTGTATGAAATTTCTCTCTGGTCAAAAGTCTCTCATCATGTATGCCCATATAATATAATGTTTTGAGATGTATACAGTTTACTTTTGAAGTCCACTCAAGTCACAGATAGCATTTACTTATAACACATTACTTAAAACATTCCTTCAGGTTAAATGCATTTAAAATAAGTACTGGATCAAAATTAGAATGACTCAATAAAACAAAATTTTTTTTACCATTTTTATATTACTGTTAATTCATTTTTCATATATTCATTCTTTAAATTGTTTATTCATTTAGAGCCAGATATGGATACTCAGAAGATTAAGAATCAGATATTACTCTAAAGACATTATTGTGTAATAGAAAGATCAGTTGTCAGTTCCCAAACATCAATTCATAAACCAATGCTAGATCATTTAAATGAGCACTGAATCTCTCTTTCAGGTACTACATCCTTTGGCAACAGCACTTTCTACATTTTAGGGAGGGTTATAAGCTTATCGACCATTTTCTTTCATCTCAAGACCTGACACCACCTATTCTGTCTGGTTTATTAATTGTTACCACTTTAACTAATATTTATTCCATGAATGTCTTTTTCTTTTTTATTCTTTTATTAATTTTTTAGAGAGGAGAGAGAGTGAGAGAGAGAGAGAAGGGGGAGGGAGGAGCAGGAAGCATCAACTCCCACATATGCCTTGACCAGGCAAGCCCAGGGTTTTGAACTGGGGACCTCAGCGTTCCAGGTCAATGCTTTATCTACTGCGCCACCACAGGTTAGGCCCCAAGAATGTACTTTTCAAAAAATCTATAAAAAGACAAACTTTACTAATGGAGATTATTTTTTTTTTCCTTCAAAAGGAAATAACCTATTTTGTTATATGTTTTATTTAAGAAGTTGATATTCCAGCAATAGATTAAGTTGATATTTAATCTATTTATATTAAGAAGTTGATATTTACTGAAATAATCAACTTCTTAAATAAATATATTAAATTAATAGAATTTGGCCTGACTTTTGGGTTTACTAAATTGAAGTTTCTTTAAGAATCCCTTTTATTCTAAAATATTAAACCTAATTTACCTGAACAAAATTATTCAGCATGCTGAATGGGATATTGAATACAGTCAGTCTCTACACCATGAAGCCATGATTAGCAAACTCATACAATAATCTATAAATATTTCATCCCTGAGAATAGTAAACAGAAAGTAGATGTTTGTTTTCTTTTCCTAAACAAATGGATGTGAGCTGGGTCAGGACTCCAAAAACCTGGTTTGGCTAAAACTCCTATTCAACTTTAAATGACTTTGAATTTTCTAGGCCTTAATATCTACAAACTTCATTTGTAAAGGGAAATGCTCAGATATGAACCAATCATAACATTATTTATGTATACTTTCTACATATTGGTAAGGAGAATTTAATGATTCAAAAGTATAATAGGAATGATCTCTGCCCTCCAAATGCTTTCATTTCAGAAAAATGGCCAACATTTTCACCTGTGATAGTACAAACCTTAAGAAACTAAAGACAGTGTAAACCCTAATGAATATCAGTTGCATAGTCATGTAATAATTTACTCATTTATTCCCCAAACATATAAATTATTTATTGTGTGATAAGTACCCTACTTAGTGCTGGAGACATAATGTTAAAATATTATGGTAAGTTTAAGCTGCTCAAATGAGGGTGAAATACATCCTATATATAATGATCTGAGAAGTAATAATAGAGGAGGCCATTATATAGAAATGAATTTGGGATTGAAGCTGTTGAAAGCAAGTTGGAGATGTAAAATAACACATAAGAATTTTACAAGGTTTAAACAGAGAAAAATCCAAAGGGATAGATAAAAGAGCTGTTTTCCTAAGCACTGGTATTAAACATTGTATATATATATATATTTTTTCTATTTCAGCAACAGAACCTTTATTTCAAATGATAGGTTGCACAGTAACATATTGTTATCTGAAATATATTAAATAAAATTATGCTAATAAAGTATCAGTCTTAAACAAAACTTTTAAAAATGTGTTTGTCATTAAATAGCAACAAAAAGACTATTATTTAAAAAACTCAATAATCTGTAATCTAAATTGCTCTCATATATCATTCTTTCTCTTTTCTTCTTTTCATGTCGTATATCATTCTTTTTTATCTTATTTTTATTAATTTTAATGCATGGAGGGAATGCAGTGACATTGATAAATCAAGGTACATATGTTCAGAAAGAACATCTCCAGATTATTTTGACATTTGATTATGTTGCTTACCCATCACCCAAAGTCAAATTGTCTTCCATCACCTTCTATCTGGTTTTCTTTGTGCCCTTCCCCTCCACCCACCTGCTCTCTCTCCTTCCTTGCCCCTTCCCCACCCCTCAACCCCACCCCCGTTACCAACACATTCTTGTCCGTGTCTCTGAGTCTCATTTTTATGTCCCATCTATGTATGGATTCATATAGTTCTTAGTTTTTTCTGATTTACTTATTTCACTCCGTATAATGTTATCAAGGTCTGTCCATGTTATTGAAAATGATCCGATGTCATCATTTCTTATGGCTGAGTAGTATTCCATAGTATATATGTGCCAAAGCTTTTAATCCACTCGTCCACTGATGGACACTTGGGCTGTTTCCAGATCTTCGCTATTGTGAACAGTGCTGCCATACATATGGGGATGCATTTCTCCTTTTGGAACAGTTCTATGGTGTTCTTAGGGTATATTCCTAAAAGTGGGATATCTGGGTCAAAAGGCAGTTCGATTTTCAATTTTTTGAGGAATCTCCATACTGTTTTCCAGAGACTGCACCAGTCTGCATTCCCACCAGCAGTGCAGGAGGGTTCCCTTTTCTCCACATCCTCGCCAGCACTTATTCTGTGTTGTTTTGTTGATCAGCGCCATTCTGACTAGTGTGAGGTGATATCTCATTGTGGTTTTAATTTGCATTTCTCTAATGATTAGTGATGTTGAGCATTTTTTCATATGCCTATTGGCCATCTGTATGTCCTCTTTGGAGAAGTGCCTATTCATCTCTTTTGCCCATTTTTGGATTGGATTGTTTGTCTTCCTGGTGTTGAGATTTACGAGTTCTTTATAAATTTGTTATTAACCCCTTATCAGACGTATTGTCAAATATATTCTCCCATTGTGTAGTTTGTCTTTTTATTCTGTTCTTATTGTCTTTAGCTGTGCAAAAGCTTTTTAGTTTGATATAGTCCCGTTTGTTTATCCTGTCTTTTATTTCACTTGCCCATGGAGATAAATCAGCAAATATATTGCTGTGAGAGATGTCGGAGACCTTACTGCCTATGTTTTCTTCTACGATGCTTATGGTTTCACAGCTTATATTTAACTCTTCTATCCATTTTGATTTTATTTTTTGAATGGTGTAAGTTGGTGGTCTAGTTTCATTTTTTGCAGGTAGCTGTCCAATTTTCCGAACACCATTTATTAAAGAGGCTGTCTTTACTCCATTGTATGCTCTTACCTCCTTTGTCAAATATCAGTTGTCCATAGAGCTGTGGGTTTATTTCTTGGTTCTCTGTTCTATTCCATTGATCTTTATACCTGTGCTTATGCCAGTACCAGGCTGTTTTGAGTACAATGGCCTTGTAGTATAACTTGATATCAAGAAGTGTGATACCTCCCACTTTATTTTTCTTTTTTAAGATTGCTAAGGCTATTCATGTTCTTTTTTGGTTCCATATAAATTTTTGGAATATGTGATCTATATCTTTAAAGTATGTCATTGGTATTTTAATTGATATTGCATTGAATTTATAAATTGCTTTGGGTAATATAGGCATTTTAATGATATTTCTTCTTCCTAACCATGAGCACGGTATATGCTTCCACTTGTTTGTACCTTCCTTGTATTCTTTTATCAATGTTTTATAATTTTCCAAGTACAAGTATTTAGTCTCCTTGGTTAAATTTACTTAGAGGTATTTTATTTTTTTGGTTGTAATAGTGAAGGAGATTGTTTTCTTAATTACTCTTTCTGACTGTTCATTGTTGGTATATAAAAATGCCTCTGATTTCTGAGTATTAATTTTATATCCTGCCACTTTGCTGAATTCATTTATCAGGTCCAGTAGTTTTTTGACTGAGACTTTAGGGTTTTCTATATACAGTATCATATCATCTGAAAATAATGATAGTTTTACTTCTTCTTTTCCAACTTGAATGCCTTTCATTTCTTCTTCTTGTCTGATTGCTGTGGCTAGGACTTCCAGAACTATGTTGAATAAGAGTGGTGAAATGGGGCACTCCTGCCTTGTTCCTGATCTTAAGGGGATTGCTTTTAATTTTTGCTCATTGAGTATGATGTTGGCTGTGGGTTTGTCATAGATGGCCTTTATAATGTTGAGGTATGTTTTCTCTATTCCCACTCAGCTGAGAGTTTTGATCATGAATGGTTGCTGGATTTTATCAAATGCTTTTTCTGCATTTATTGAAATGATCATGTGGTTTTTCTCCTTACTTTTGTTTCTGTGATGATTCACATTAATTGATTTGTGAATATCGTACCAGCCTTGTCTCCCAAGAATAATTCCCACTAGATCATGGTGTATGATTTTTTCCATATATTGCTGGATCCGGTTTGCTAATATTTTGTTGAGGATTTATGCATCTAAATTTATCAGGGATATTGGCCTATAATTTTTTGTGTTTGTGTTGTCTTTGCTTGGTTTTTGGAATCAGAATTATGCTCGCCTCATAAAAAGAGCTTGGAATTCTTCCTTCCTCTTGAATTTTTTGAAATAGCTTGAGAAGGATAGGAATTAGTTCTTTGAATATTTGGTAGAATTTACTTGTGAAGCCATCAGGCCCAGGACTTTTCCTTGTTGGGAGTTTTTTGATAACTGCTTCAATCTTAATTAGTGTAATTGGTCTGTTTAGGTTTTCTGATTCTTCTAGATTGATTTTTGGAAAATTGTATGTTTCAAGGAATTTGTCCATTTCATCTAGGTTGTCTAGTTTGCTGGCATACAGTTCTTCTTAGTATTTTTTTACAATATTGTGTATTTCTGTTGTGTCAGTTGTTATTTCTCTACTCTATTTTTATTTTTATTTATTTAAGTCCTCTCTATTTTTTCTTTGGTGAGTCTAGTTAAAGATTCATTGATCTTGCTTACCTTTTCAAAGAACCAGCTCCTAGTTTTATTGATCCTCTCTATTGTTTCTTCAGCTTCAATGTCATTTATTTCTGCTCTGATATTTATTATTTCCTGCCTTTTACTACATTTGGGCTTTACTTGCTGTTCTTTTTCTAGTTCTTTTAGATGCAGGGTTAAGTTGTTTATTTGAGCTTTTTCTAGATTCTTAAAGTGTGCCTGTAGTGCTATGAATTTCCCTTTCAGTACTGCTTTTGCTGCATCCCATAAATTTTGAGTTGTTGTGTGCTCATTATCATTCATTTCTAGAAATTTTTAATTTTTTTCTTTTATCTCAATTTTTACCTATTCATTATTTAACAACTTGATATTTACTTTCCATGTATTTGAGAATATTTGAGTTTTTCTGTGGTGGTTGATATCTAGTTTCATGCCATTGTGATCAGAGAAAGTGCTTTATATGACTTCAATCTTCTTAAATTTGTTGAGACCATTTTTGTGTCCTAACATGTGGTCTAGCTTAGAGAATGTATGATGACCACTTAAAAAGAATGTATATTCTGCTGCTTTAGGGTGAAAGGTTCTAAAGATATCTATTAAATTGAGTTCATCCAGTGTGTTCTTTAAGTCTGCTGTTTCTTTGTTAATTTTCTTTCTTGAGGATCTATCTCATGATGTTATTGTGGTATTGAAATCCTCTAGTATTATAGTATTGCTGTTGATCTCGCCCTTTATATCCATCAGAGTCTGCTTTATATATTTAGGTGCTCCTATATTAGTTGTGTAGATATTTATAATAGTTATATCTTCCTGATGGATTGCTCCCTTTATCATTATGTAGTGGCCTTCTTTATCTCTTACTATATTGTTTGTTGTAAAGTCTATTTTGTCTGATAAAAGTATTGCTACTCCAGCTTTTTTTTCATTTCCATTTGCATGAAATGTTTTTTTTCATTCTTTTACCTTCAGTCTATTTGCATATTTTGTTTTAAGGCAGGGGTCCCCAAACTTTTTACACAGGGGGCCAGTTCACTGTCCCTCAGACTGTTGGAGGGCTGGACTATAAAAAAAAAACTATGAACAAATCCCTATGCACACTGCACATATCTTATTTTAAAGTAAAAAAACAAAATGGGAACAAATACAATATTTAAAATAAAGAACAAGTAAATTTAAATCAACAAACTGACCAGTATTTCATTGGGAACTATGCTCCTCTCACTGACCACCAATGAAAGAGATGCCCCTTCCAGAAGTGCAGCGGGGGCTGGATAAATGGCCTCAGGGGGCCGCATGCAGCCCGTGGACCGTAGTTTGGGGACCCTTGTTTTAAGGTGTGTCTCTTGTAGCCAGCATATGTACAGGTCCTGTTTTCTTATCCACGCAGCTACCCTATTTTTTTTTTATTTTTATTTTATTTCTCTGAAGCTAGAAACCGGGAGAGACAGACAGACTCCCGCATGCACCCGACTGGGATCCACCTGGCACGCCCACTAGGGGGCGACGCTCTGCCCACCAGGGGGCGATGCTCTGCCCCTCCGGGGCGTCGCTCTGTCGTGACCAGAGCCACTCTAGCACCTGGGGCAGAGGCCAAGGAGCCATCCCCAGCGCCCGGGCCATCTTTGCTCCAATGGAGCCTCGCTGCGGGAGGGGAAAAGAGAGACAGGAAGGAGAGGGGGAGGGGTGGAGAAGCAGATGGGTGCTTCTCCTGTGTGCCCTGGCCGGGAATCAAACCCAGGACTTCTGCATGCCAGGCCGACACTCTACCCTGAGCAAACCGGCCAGGGCCCCTATGTCTTTTGTTTGGATCATTTAATCCATTTACATTTAAGGTTATTATTGATATGTAGTTGTTTATTGGCATTTTATTTTTTTAAAACTGTATTCCTCTTTTGCTTTATTCCTTTTCCACTTTGATCTGTTTACAACAGGCACTTTAACATTTCTTGCAGCATTGGTTTGGTAGTAATGAATTCCTTGAGGTTTTTTTTTTTTTTTTTTGTCTGGGAAGCTTTTTATTTCTCCTTCAATTTTAAATGATAGCCTTGCTGGATAAAGTAGTCTTGGTTGTAGGTTCTTGTTCTGCATTACTTTGAATATTTCTTGCCATTCCCTTCTGGCTTCAATTGTTTCTGTTGAGAAGTCTAATGTCATCCTTTTGGGGACTCCTTTGTAGGTGATAACTTTTTTTTCTCTAGCAGCTTTTAATACTTTTCTCTTTATCACTTAGCTTTGTTATTTTAATTATGATCTGTCTTGGTGTAGGTTGTTTGGGTTTCTCTTTAGTGGAGTTCTCTGTGCTTCTTGAACTTGTGAGAGTTTCTCCTATGTGAATTTAGGGAAGTTTTCAGCTATGATATGATTGAACAAAGTCTCTATCCCTTGTTCTTTCTCTTCTTCTTCAGGAACCCCTATGATGCTGATGTTATTTTTCTTCATGTTGTCACAGAGCTCTCTAAGAGTTTCCTTAGACTTTTTGAGTCTCTTTCTTTTTTCTTCTCTGCTTTCATGTCTTTATTCAACTTGTCCTCCAACTTGCTGATTCAATCCTCAGCTCCATCCATCCTGTTTTTATCCTTCCATTGTGGTCTTAATTTCTGGTATTGTATTTGTCATCTCCGACTGATTCTTTTTTAATATTTCAATATCCTTTTTTATGTCTGCTATTTCTTTATTTAGGTGTTCATAATGACCATATATTGTTGTTCTAAGATCCCTAAGCATCCTTACAATCATTATTTTGAACTCCTCATCAGAATTTGGTTATTTCCATAGCACTCAGTTCATTTCCTGGAGGTTTCTCTTGTGCTTTCATTTTGATTGCACTTCTCTGTCTTATCATTATGTCTGTGTGTTTGGTTTTTTTGTTTGTAGAGCTGGTTGAGTCTTGCTTGGTGTTGTCTGCCTCCAGTTTTCAATTGTGTTATTTCTAGGTCTTCTTGGGTTGGCATCAGCTGTTATTTGTAATCTACTTTAGGGGTTGGGCCACCTTGAAGTCTTGATTTGTTTCTTTTCTTAACAGGTGATAGTCTTGTTTACTGATCTCAGCAGGCGGCTTATGTGAAACTGTATCCAGGAATTTGGTGGGTGTAACCTGAAACTTTGAAGGCCTTTCCTGCTAATTACTCTCTCTCTGGGGGCAGGGTGTTTTCTCAGCTTCAGTAGGGGGAGGTGTATCTCAGATCTCCATAGAAACCTGTGTTACTGCCCCTCCTTCCTACTTCTTGTTTTCAGCTGTGTCTTGTTGTGCTGATTGGAGCTGGAGAGATGTCTTGAGATCTGTGACCTGGAAGCACTTAAGTCTCTTGTTTTGTGGAAGGATCAGCCCCTCCTCCAGCTATGACCACCTCCAGCACTGGGTGAGTCAGCTTCTCAGGTTGTCCCCTGCATTCCTCTGCCCCTCACTGTCTGTCTCTCTCTCTCCCCTTTCTTTTTGGAAGACAAGCTGGCCCTTTCAACACACCTTGTTTCCTGGTAGATAGGCAAGTGGCTGTGTATTTTCTGGTCTTTTCCTTGAAGTGAGAGCCCTTCTGGGCTCTCAGCCTCACCCCCCTCTGTTCCTGTAAGCAGGGGAGATTCAGGCACTCCCTACCAGGTTTCTTGTGGCTTTTTCTTTGCGCCTTGGTTTTTGAAAGCTGTTCCTGTAGTCCATAGTTAGTTTTTCACCCTGATAGTTCATAAATTAGTTTGTAATCCAGTTCGGTGGTGTGAGCTGAGAGTCTGTGCATCTGCCTACTCTGCTGCTATCTTCAGGTCCCAAGTCATATATCATTTTTAATACCCAATACATTTCTTTAAAATGATTAACTTTATTTATTTATTTATTTACTAGAGAG
Organism: Saccopteryx leptura; assembly: GCF_036850995.1. Lineage (NCBI taxonomy): Eukaryota > Metazoa > Chordata > Mammalia > Chiroptera > Emballonuridae > Saccopteryx > Saccopteryx leptura. The sequence continues at coordinate 148,954,195 of NC_089506.1, forward strand.
ACAGAGACAGAGAGAGACAGAGAACAAAAGATGGAGACAGACAGGAAGGGAGAAAGATAAGAAGCATCAGCTCTTAGTTGTCCATTGATTGATTCTCATACATGCCTTTACCAGGAGGCTCCAGTGGAGCCAGTGACCCATTGCTCAAGCCAACAACCTTGGGCTCAAGCCAGCAACCTTAGACTTCAAACCAGTGACCTTTGGGCTCAATCAGTGATCATGGGGTTATGTCTATGATCACATGCTCAAGCCAGAGACCTTATACTTAAGCTGGAAAGCCTATGTTCAAGTCTGTGACCTAAGGGTTTTGAACCTGGGTCCTTAGCATCCCAGGTTGACATCTATCCACTGTGCCACTACCTGGTCAGGCTAAAATGACTAACTTTTAATGAGATTGAAAATGAGAAGAGATAGATCTTCCAGGCAACCTCCAGTCAAGATGTTGGATTAGATAAACACTGTGCTCATATCTCACAACCACATCAATGTTACAACTCAATTATAGAACAGCCATTATTGAAAATTACCTGAAGGCTAGCTGAAAAGAACCTCTATAACTAAGAATATTGAGAAGAAGCCACATCAAGACTGGTAAGAGGGATGGACATGCGAAACTGGACAGTTTCTACACCCATATGTGGTGATTATGTAATAAAGGGAGAACCCCTAAAGAGTGAGAAGTCTCATCTCCATATGAGACTCACCAGCCAAGGGTGCCATGTTAGGAGATAAGTTCACATAAAATGTGTCTGTGAAAATCAGTGGAGATTGCAACTGAGTGAGGTGGAAGACTTATGGAGACACAGGCACTGCAGGTCTTAAATGGACTACTCACAGACTTACTTGCTCATAAACTCACTAACTCTGAGCTCCATTGCTGGGTAAGCAGCTCAAAAAGCACCAGGGACATATGGAAAAAAACTGAATTGGCTGAATTCAGAATGAGGGCTAGAGTGACAGGGGCAGGGTGCTCTCTCTGGGGATGGCAGATAACTTTGTTTTTGTGTTGAGGCCTCCACCAAACCAGCCATTAAGCTCAGGCAGGTACAAAATCTGAGATTTCCATTAACTTGACTAACACTGTTTACCCAGCCTGGGCCTGCCTTGAGAGCCTATGACATCCAATTTACATGCCTGGTTCAAACATTTTCTAGCCACTTCTCCACATGAGCATCCTTTACTGGCTTCTTATGTGAACTTTTCTAAAATCTCTCAAAGTCTACAAACCCAAAACAAGAAATAGCTGCTCTTGGCATGCTCCAAACCTCTTGCTAAGCAGTCCCATCCCAGTGTTAGAGACAGCTAGCCCTGGGTCACAGCCTAGTCTCTCCCAGGTGTCTGCAAATGCAACACAGGCAGCAACTTGGTGGTTTCTATCATGTGGACTTAGGTCAGGCACAGGCAGTGGCTGACCTTGGTCTATACAAAAGTCCCTCCTAAGAGGGACCAACACAGCCGATGGATGGCTTCTGACTTCAACAGTGTACCACCAACCTAGCTCCAAAAATAACACACGTAAAGGAAGGACTTGGCAGTACTCTGGTACAGTCAAAACAAATATTACTTTATATTATTTTAGCCCCATACATCTCATCTGCAGTGGCCCCAGCCATTTCTCATAGTCAGCCTTAATCAATCCCACCTGCTGATGTGCTCACAGGAATCAAGACTCAAGTACAGAGAAAGACACATATAACACAACACACTGGACATTCATGGTTTATATGGCTAAGATGACAAGAAAGATTGCAACACTAGACCCCAGATGATACCTGCAACATAAGGCCACTATGCAAGATCAGGAGACATAGTAAATCTACCTAATATGTATAAATAAAAACAGGGATGATCCAAAATGAGGAGAAAAAGAAACATATCTCAAATGAAAGAACAGAACAAAAATTTTTTAAAAAGCTACACTAAATGAACACAAGCACTTAACCAGATACAGAGTTTAAAACCTGGTAATAAGGATGTTCAGAGGAAGAGCAGATAAACTCAGTAAGAACATCAATAGATAGAAAACCTAAAAATGGAGTTATGAACAATAAAAAAGAACTAGACAGAAATAAATATAATGACTAGATGAATAATACATTAGAGGAAATCAACAATAGATTAGATAAAGCAAAAGATCAAATTGGTAATCTGGAAAACAGGGTACTGGAAACCACCCAAATATAACAGCAAAGAGGGAAAAAATTTTAAAAATGAGTATAGTTTGAGGGACCTCTGAGACAACATGAAGCATAACAATATTTGTATTATAGGGGTATCAAAGGAAGAAGTAACATTATAAAAACTATGCACGGTGTTAAATAGGTACTAACTTTATTGAGACACTTTACAAATTATATAAATATCTAATCACTATTCGGTATACCTAAAACTAATATAATATTGCATGTCAATTATAATTAAAATTATTGACAAAGATCTGTATTATAAAACAAACCTTTAATGACTCAGCTGAAATTTTATACTTTTTTTAATAAAATTTTTTTTATTAATTTTAAGGGGGTGACATCAATAAATCAGGGTACATATGTTCAAAGAAAACATGTCTAGGTTATCTTGTCATTCAATTATGTTGCATACCTATCCCTCAAAGTCAGATTGTCCTCCATCACCTTCTATCTAGTTTTCTTTGTGCCCCTTCCCCTCCCTCTCCCCCTTTCCCTCCTTCCCTCCCCTTGACCCCGTAACCACCACATTCTTGTCCATGTCTCTTAGTCTCATTTTTATGTCCCACCAATGTGTGGAATCCTGCAGTTCTTGTTTTTTTCTGAGTTACTTATTTTACTCCATATAATGTTATCAAGATCCCACCATTTTGTTGTAAGTGATCCGATGTCATCATTTCTTATGGCTGAATAGTATACCATGGTGTATATGTGCCACACCTTCTTTATCCAGTCTTCTACTTTTTTTTACAGTGATTAAAGGCTTTAAGCAAACTCTTGGCCAATACAGCAAGAATCCATAAAAGAGTAGTGTCCTTAACAAGTTCACCAAGTCCAAGTTGTCTCCAACACCATGCCAAGTCCCTGATAAATGCAACCCAACCCCAGTTCAGTCTGTTAGGAGCTGTCCCAAGGAGCAGTAGTCCAGTAAAAGTCCACATCCAGAAAAAGTCCGCATGGCACTGAAATTGTTTTCACAATTCTATTCTTTGCATCTCACGTCCAAGTCCCAATGACCGCTGCTTCTAATTGGTAATGATTCAGGTAGACTGAAAAAGCCATATGCAGCATGTGTGGAGATGGAGCTTCTGTTCTCCTCTGCCTGGAGAGATGAGACCAGGTTGCTTTTCCCTGGAGCTCTGCGACTGTGGCTTGGTAAAGAGAACCTTGGGATACACTAAGCTTGGTGGCAAAGGTAGATTCATAATAGAAATTGGCAAAAAGGGGAAAGAGCTCTAAATTAAGAGTAGGTCCCAGCCTGAAATATGAATGGGGCATTGAGGTAGGAGAAATAAAGGAAACACTGTATATTAAACAAAGCAGCAGAAAATAGGACTATCAACACCCATATCAGAGATCTTTGAGGGAAGAATAAAAAACCTGACAATCAGGCAAGACATAGTTAAGTGGCCCTTGTGCAAATGAGATCAGTTTATCTGCTTCTTGGAAGAAATACCCTAGGCTCGTCCACAGTGTCATAGATGGGGCTGACGGCCCTGGGCACCTTCAGCCTTCAGTGGCAAAGCCCAGCATTCTGGGCAAGGTTAGGTCATAGGTGGCTGGAGCAGGGCTGGAAGAGACTGAACCCTTCCTTAAAGGAGTGAGGGGGAAGCCTACCTTCCAGTGTCCCTGTTTTCTCACAGCAGAGGCATGTAAGTCTTGCAGGATTTAGCTCAATAACCTTCCTTTCCACTATTGAAGCAGGATGGCATCCTATGAGACCCCTTTGGGGTGTTGGAGCCTTTAAGGGTGTATTCTAAAGACTGGTAGTTCTCTGGATCTCTACTGGAATTTTTCTGCCTCTTGGTATCTTAAAAGCCATGCTCAGATAATCTCGCTAAGGGGTTTGAGGATCCTCATCCGTCTATATAAATCTTTTCCACATATCTGGGGCTATTTGGAAAAAGATAAAACAGTGTTATTAGCTGGATCAAATTAAGAAGGTAGTAGTTTGCAGGAGAAAAAGATTTGTCATCTCCTATTCATCAGCATTCAAAAGAAATTTAAAATTTTTTAAGTAAAAAGCATGGTATGGTAGACCCACCCGTAAGAGTTCCAGGATATGACTCCCCCCTTTTAAATTTTTTTTAAATTGACCTTAAAATATTTTCTGGGTACACTTTAATAATACCTTGACTTGAAAGATTGTAAGAAATACACATAATTCAAAAGGTTTGACAAAATACAGTAAATACTTTTGCTCCATATGCAGGAGCATTGTCAGTTTAACCAGTTTAGGAAATCCAATAATAGAACAATGAATACAGACAGTGAGCTATAACATGCTTAGCAGCCTCTCCTGTTCTGACAGAGGTTACTATAAATCCAGAATATGTATCCACTGTAATGTGGACGTAGGACTGTTTGCCAAATGAAGGTATATGAGTAACATCCATTTGCCAAAGTTGTCCTGGTAGGGGTCCTTGAGAGTTAACTCCAAATGAAGGGACAGATTGTAGTATAGGACCCCTTGGACAAGATTTACCAATCTGCCATGATGCTTCACGAGAAAGTTGAAACTGTTTACACAGGGCTGCAGCATTCTGGTGATGAATAGTATGAGACTGAATTCCTCGATCTGTCATGGTTGCTCCAAATAATTTTCTTTTGGGTATGTTGATCAATAAGGGCATTCCTTTGTGCTAAAGCTCCAGGGAGCATGGAGTAAGCTTGAGGTATGTCCTATAAAACATGGAGCTCTATGTTGACATACAAGTCTTTGAAGAAGAAGGAAGTGCTGAAATAGTTCATCAGCATTTGTCCCTACGACTGCAGTCTTTATAGTGGAAACACCATAACTAAATATTTGCTGTCTGTACATAGATTGAAGGGGGAATATGGCAAAATCTGAGAAGCCATGATAATGGCATATAATTCTAGTCTTTGAGCTGATTTTAAGTTGACAGTTTCAGTATAAAGTTGTCCATTGATTTGCAAGAGTGATTTGCCATTTAGTGGAAGTTTCCCAGAGCCATTGTTGTTGATCCTTTGAAAAAAGGAACAACAATAATTTTGAGGCTCAAAACCTATAAGCTGTAAGGGTCGCCTATGCCCCTTAATAACCCAGGAGGCAACAAGATCAAAACATGGAAGTGTATTCAATGTGCCCAAGCTGTAGCTGCTCTTGTACCAATTGAGCAGGTGCTCTAAGTTTCTCCTGAGATAGGGGCCATTGGTCTACCCATAAACGATTATCTGATTTCCAAGTAATTGGGTCAGCACAATGCATTATTGGGGTAGCAGGAGCTACCAAGGCCCCTATGCTAAATTTTGATATCCTAATCCACACCTTCTGCTATTGGATGCCACTTCTATGGGGGTGAGTATTCCTCGCTGTTCTTTCCCTAGTCCCTTGGTTGGCAAAAATCCCCGATCAAGCATTTGAGTAGTGACTAAACCATTAGGACTGACAAGCAATGCTCCCATATTTTTCAAAACATCTGTACCCCACAAATTAACTAGCCATCCAGGGAGCACATAAGGCTTAAAAAATCCAGAATGACCTTCTTAATCTTCCCAATTTAGAAAACTAGAACTTTGTTGGGATTTACTCTGCCCTATACCTTGTAATTCTGTGGCTGCTGCATGAATGGGCCAGGAAGGAGGCCAATGTAGCTTAGCAATAACAGATACATCAGCTCCAGAACTAAAAGTCCTTTAAATTTATGCTCATATATTGTTAGTTCCATTTCAGGGCGTTCCTGACCTATTTTTTTTAAAATCCAATTGGCAAAATCAGAGGAGCCAAATCACCAATTTTCTTGGGGTCCCTTTTGTAGGATGTGGCCTGAGAAGCAGAATTAGCATCCTTATATTATTCTTCTAACTGCCTTGAATTAGCCGTGAGACAATTTTTTTTTTATTAATTTTAATGGGGTGATAAAATTATCTTCTGTTACCTTCTAACTGATTTTTTTTGTGCCCTTCCCCTCCCCCAAACCACTCCCTCTCCTCCTCCCCACCCTGTAACCCCAACTCTGTTGTCCATGTCTCTGAGGCTCATTTTTATGTCCCACCTATGTATGGAATCATATAGTTCTTAGTTTTTTCTGATTTACTTATTTTGGTCAGTACAATGTTATCAAGGTCCATTCATGTTGTTGTAAAAGATCCTATGTCATCATTTCTTATGGCTGAGTAGTATTCCATAGTATATATATATCAAAGCTTTTTAATCCACTCGTCCTCTGTCAGACACTTGGGCTGTTTCCAGATCTTTGCTATTGTGAACGATGCTGCCATAAACATGGGGGTGCATTTCTTCTTTTCAAACAGTGCTATGGTGTTCTTGGGGTATATTCCTAACAGTGGTATAGCTGGGTCAAAAGGCAGTTCAATTTTTAATTTTCTGAGGAATCTCCATACTGTTTTCCACAGTGGCTGCACCAGTCTGCATTTCCACCAGCAGTGCAGGAGGGTTCCCTTTTCTCCACATCCTTGCCAGCACTTATTCTGTGTTGTTTTGTTGATGAGGGCCATTCTGACTGGTGTGAGGTGATATCTCATTGTGGTTTTAATTTGCATTTCTCTAATGATTAGTTATGTTGGACATTTTTTCATATGCCTGTTGTCCATCTGTATGTCCTCTTTGGAGAAGTGTATATTCATCTCTTTTTCCCATTTTTTGATTGGATTGTTTGTCTTCCTGGTATTAAGTTTTACAAGTTCTTCTCATCTACTGTTGGTGAGACTGTAAAGTAGTGCAACCATTATGGAGGAAAGTATGGTGGTTCCTCAAAAAACTGAAAATAGAACTACCTTATGACCCAGCAATCCCTCTACTGGGTATATACCCCAAAACCTCAGAAACATGGATACATAAAGACACATGTAGCCCCATGTTCATTGCAGCACTGTTCACAGTGGCCAAGACATGGAAACAACCAAAAAGCCCTTCAATAGAAGACTGGATAAAGAAAATGTGGCACGTATACACTATGGAATACTACTCGGCCATAAGAAATGATGACTTCGGATCATTTACAACAAAATGGTGGGATCTTGATAACATTATACGGAGTGAAATAAGTTAATCAGAAAAAAAACAAGAACTACATGATTCCATACATTGGTGGAACATAAAAACGAGACTAAGAGACATGGACAAGAGTGTGGTGGTTACCAGGGGTGGGGGGAGGGCGGATGCGGGAGACAAGGAGGGAGAGGGTTGGGGGAGGGGGAGGGGCATAAAGTAAACTAGATAGAAGGTGACGGAGGACAATCTGACTTTGGGTGATGGGTATGCAACATAATTGAATGACAAGATAACCTTCACATGTTTTCTTTGAATATACATACCCTGATTTATTAATGTCACGCCATTAACATTAATAAAAATTTATTTAAAAATAAAATTAAAAAAATTTAAAAATCCAAAAAAAGAAAAAGTTTTACAAGTTCTTTATAAATTTTGGTTATTAACCCCTTATCAGATACATTGTCAAATATATTCTCCCATTGTGTAATTTGTCTTTTTATTCTGTTCTTATTGTCTTTAGCTGTGCAGAAGATTTTTAGTTTGATATAGTCCCATTTGTTTATCCTGTCTTTTGTTTCACTTGTCTGTGGAGACAAATTGGCAAATATATTGCTGCGACAGATGTCAGAGAGCTTACTGCCTATGTTTTCTTTTAAGATGCTTATGGTTTTATGGCTTACATTTAAGTCTTGTATCCATTTTGAGTTTATTTTTTGAATGGTGTAAGTTGGTGGTCTAGTTTCATTTTTTTGCAGGTAGCTGTCCAATTTTTCCAACACCATTTATTAAAGAGGCTGTCTTTACTCCAATGTATGCTCTTACCTCCTTTGTCAAATATCAGTTGTCTATAAAAGTGTTTATTTCTGGGTTCTCAGTTCTGTTCCATTGATTTATATGCCTGTTTTTATGCCAGTACCAGGCTGTTTTGAGTACAGTGACCTTATAATATAACTTGATATTTGAAAGTGTGATACCTCCTGCTTTATTCTTCCTTTTCAGAATTGCTGAGCCTATTCGTGTTCTCTCTTGGTTACATATAAATTTTTGGAATATGTGTTCTATATCTATGAAGTAAGTCATTGGTATTTTAATCAGTATTGCATTAAATTTATAAATTGCTTTGGGTAATATAAACATTTTAATGATGTTTATTCTTCCTAACCATGAGCATGGTATATGCCTCCACTTGTTTGTATCTTGCCTGATTTCTTTTATCAATGTTTTATAATCTTCCTTGTTAAATTGTCTTTAATCTCCCTTGTGAAATTTATTCTTATGTACTTTATTTTTTTGGTTGCAATGGTAAATGTGATTGATTCCTTAATTTCTCTTTCTGACAATTCATTGTTAGTGTATAAAAATGCCTCTGATTTCTGAGTATTGATTTTATATCCTGCTACCTTGCTGAATTCATTTATCAGGTCCAGTAGTTTTTTGACTGCGACTTTAGGATTTTCTATATAAGTATCATATCATCTACAAATAATGATAGTTTTACATCTTCTTTTCCAATTCGGATGCCTTTTATTTATTTTTCTTGTCTGATTGCTGTGGCTAGGACTTCCAGAACTATGTTGAATAAGAGTGGTGAAAGGGGGCACCCCTGCCTTGTTCCTGATCTTAAGGAGATTGCTTTTAATTTTTTCCCATTGAGTATGATGTTGGCTGTGGGTTTGTCATACATGGCCTTTATCATGTTGAGGTATGTTTCCTGTATTTCCACTCAGCTGAGAGTTTTGATCATGAATGGTTGCTGGATTTATCAAATGTTTTTTCTGCATCTATTGAAATGATCATGTGGTTTTTCTCCTTACTTTTGTTTCTTAGATGAATCACATTGATTGATTTGTGAATATTGTACCAGCCTTGCCTCCCAAGAATAAATCCCACTTCATCTTGGTGTATGATTTTTTCCATATATTACTGGATCCAGTTTGCTAATATTTTGTTGAGGATTTATGCATCTAAATTCATCAGGGATATTGGCCTATACTTTTCTTTCTTTATGTTGTCTTTGCCTGGTTTTGGAATCAGAATTATGCTCGCCACATAAAAGGAGCTTGGAAGTCTTCCATCCTCTTGAATTTTTTGAAATAGCTTGAGAAGGATCACAGTTAGTTCTTCTTTGAATATTTGGTAGAATTCACTTGTGAAGCCATTAGGCCCAGGACTTTTCTTTTTGGGGAGTTTTTTGATAACTGTTTCAATCTCATTTGTTGTAATTGGTCTGTTTAGGTTTTCTGATTCTTCCAGATTAATTTTTGAAAGATTATATGTTTCAAGTAATTTGTCCATTTCATCTAGGTTGTCTAGTTTTTTGGCGTACAGTTCTTCATAGTATTTTCTTACAATATTGTGTATTTCTGTTGTGTCAGTTGTTATTTCGCCACTCTCATTTCTCATTTTCTTTATTTCAGGCCTCTCTCTTTTTTTCTTGGTGAGTCTGGTTAAAGGTTCATCAATCTTGTTTACCTTTTCAAAGAACCAGCTCTTGGTTTCATTGATCCTCTTTAGCCTCTATGTCATTTATTTCTGCTCTGATCTTTATTATTTTCTTTCTTCTACTAGCTCTGGACTTTACTTGCTGATCTTTTTCTAGTTCTTTTAGATGTAGGATCAAGTTGTTTATTTGAGCTTTTTTTACCTTCTTGAGGTATGCCTGTAATGCTATAAACTTTCCTCTCAGAACTGCTTTTGCTGTGTCCCATAAATTTTGAGTTGATGTATGCTCATTATTGTTTGTTTCTAGGAACTTTTTAATTTCTTCTTTGAACTCATTGTTTACCCATTCATTATTTAATAACATGCTTTTCAGTTTCCAAGTATTTGAGTATTTTTCAGTTTTTCTGTTGTGGTTGCTTTCTAGTTTAATGCCATTGTGATCTGAGAAAGTGCTCGATATGATTTCAATCTTCTTAAATTTGTTGAGACTGCTTTTGTGCCCTAATATGTGGTCTATTCTAGAGAATGTACCATGAGCGCTTGAAAAAAATGTATATTCTGCTGCTTTAGGGTGAAAGGTTCTGAAGATATCTATTAAGTCAAGTTGGTCTAATATGTCCTTTAAGTCTGTTGTTTCTTTGTTAATTTTCTTTCTTTAGGATCTATCTAATGATGTTAATGGGGTATTGAAATTCCCTACTACTATAGTATTGCTGTTGATTTCACCCTTTAAATCCATCAAAGTCTGCTTTATATATTTATGTGCTCCTATATTAGGTGTGTAGATATTTATAACAGTTATATCTTCCTTTTGGATTGCTCTCTTTATCATTATGTAGTGACCTTCTTTATCTCTAACTATAGTCTTTGATTTAAAGTTCATTTTGTTTGATATAAGTATTGCTACCCCAGCTTTTTTTTCATTTCCATTTGCATAAAATATTTTTTTCCATCCCTTTATCTACAGTCTATTTGCATCTTTTGATTTAAGGTGTGTCTCTTGTAGACAGCATATGTATGGGTCCTGTTTTCTTATCCATGCAGCTACCCTATGTCTTTTGATCAGATTATTTAATCCATTTACATTTAAGGTTATTATTGATATATAATTGTTTATTGCCATTTTATTCTTTAAAACTTTATTCTCTTATGCTATATTATTTTTCTCCTTTGATCTGTTTACAACAGGCTCGTTAGTATTTCTTGCAGCCTTGGTTTGGTTGTAGTGAATTCCTTGAGTTTTTTTTGTTGTTTTTTTTTGTCTGTAAAGCTTTTTATTTCTCCTTCAATTTTAAATGATAGCCTTGCTGGATAAAGTAGTCTTGGTTGTAGGTTCTTGTTCTGCATTAGTTTGAATATTTCTTGCCATTCCCTTCTGGCCTCAAGTTTTTCTGTTGAGAAGTCAGAAGTCATCCTTATGGGGGCTCCTTTGTAGGTGATAGTCTTTTTTTGTCTAGCAGCTTTTAATATTTTCTCTTTATCACTTAGCTTTGGTATTTTAATTATGATGTGTCTTTGTGTTGATTTCTTTGGGTTTCTCCTTAATGGAGTTCTCGGTGCTTCCTGAACATGTGAGATGTTTTCCTGCCTTAATTGAGGGAAGTTTTCAGCTATGATATGCTTGAACAAAGTCTCTATCCCTTGTTCTTTCTCTTCTTCTTCAGGAACCCCTATGATGTGGATGTTATTTCTCTTCATGTTGTCACAGAGCTCTCTTAGAGTTTCCTCAGACTTTTTGAGTCTCTTTTCTTTTTTTCTGCTTTGCTTCCTTGCCTTTATTTATCGTGTCCTCTAACTTGCTGATTTTATTCTCCACTTCATCCATCCTGCTTTTAATTCCTTCGATTGTGTTCTTTATTTCAGATACTGCATTTGTCATTTCTAACTGATTCTTTTTTATTATTTCAATGTCCTTTTTTATATTTGTTATCTCTTTATTTAGGTGTTTGTAATGACTATCTATTGTTGTTCTAATATATTTGAGCATCCTTTAACAATCATTATTTTAAACTCTGGATCTGGTAATTTGGTTATATCTGATTCATTTAGGTCCTTTTCTGGATTTCCTTGGTTCATTTGTGTTGCATATTTTTGCCTTTCCATTTTGTCTGTGTAAAGGAAGGTTTTGGCCACTGCATTCAACTGGGTATGGCCTTTGTTCCCTAGGTGTGGTCTGTCTGCAGGCCTGCAATCCTCTCCACTGTTGCTGCCTAGGTTGTTTGCGTATGGGTGTTGCTGGTGCCTGCCCACTGGGGCTGTTGCTGTGGTTTCCACCTCTCCTTCATGGGTGTGGCTGAGATCATGTGCTCAGGTGCACAAGCCTTGGTGGCCTTGGCCCTTACCCCACCCCTGTGGGTGGCATTATGCTCGGTCTTGAGGGCACTGGCGAGCACCTTTGCTCAGCTGCTAGTCTCTGCCTGTTTCTGGGATTTTGCCCTGCCCTTGCATGAGGAGCCCACTCGTGGAACAGCTGCTAGCCTTGGCTCTACCAGCCGGGCAGGACTACATGCCCATGCTCAGCTCAATAGCGGAACTCCGCCTGTTCTGGGCTTTTGGCTCCACCCCTGTGGGAAGAGCCAGCTCCCAAGTCAGGCCACAAGCCTCAGTTGCATGGGCAAGGCAAGGCTGTGCTTCTGCACCCTTTCTCAAGAGCAGGTCTACCCCTTCTGGGGTTCCTGCCCTTCTCCCGCAGACTGGATTACAGGCTGCCGGCAGCTGAGCTTAACCACATTTGCATGCCTACTCCTCCCCAGCCAGGCAAGACTGAGCTCACACGTGAGCCCAGTGGCAGCCAGCAGGCTTCCACCCCTGCTAACAGAACCGTGCCTCCACTTCCTGCTGCCACCCGCCCTCCAGCAAGCCCTCAGCCGTGTGGGGTGCGGGCGCTGCAGCTCATACCTTAACACTCACTACTGTAGACCTGAAAGCTCCCTCTTTCTAAGTGACTCTGCTCTGAGTGCCATGGGAGAGCTTGTTTGGCTGGTGTCCTGCTTCTCTTTGCTGGTATTGCTGTTTCCGGGGGAAATATTCACTTCAGATTTGGGGAGTGACTTTTCCCAGGGTTTATGGTGGCTGTCTCCCAAAATGTTTCTCCTGTGCCTCCTAGATTACACTCTCTTCCTGCTACTCCGGTCCTCTTCTCTCTCCCCATTCCCTGGAGCCCCGGGTGAGTGGCTGGGAAAGAGGTTTTCTGCGCAGTCCCTTTAAGAAGAATCCTGGGTCTGAGAAATCAGACTCTTTCTCACAAACAGTATCCTGACTTGTTTCCAGCTAAATACTGTCCTTATGCCTCTTCTGGTCTGTAGGGCTGCAGGCTGGGCTTTGTTCCTGGGACTCAGGACCCTCCCCTGTCTGCTAAACTCACTTCCTGCCATGCGAGTCTCTCCCGGCTGCCATTCGCTCCAGGGAGCTGGGCAGCCCTCTCCACATTTCTGCTTTTCCTACCAGTCTCGGTGTGGCTTCTTCAGTGTTCCTTGGTTGAGGAGTCCTCTTAGTTTAGTCCAAAGTTGGTTTTTCCAGATGATAGTTTTTAAAATTATTTTGTAATCTACTTTGGTTCTGGTATGTACTTTGGTACATCCACCTACTCCAGCGCCATCTTTTCTTCTCAAAATTTTATACTTTTCTTAAAATAATCAAGAACTTTAAAATGTCTTCTAGAAGGAGATCATTTGTTTTAAAGTTAAATCACTCAAATATTTAACAACTGCTCACAGTTCTTTTCCTAAACATAAAGATTATGTAATAAGCTATCTTATACATGGTGTTTATATCATGGCTATTCTCAGAATATAGCATATCAATTTCATTTGCTATTGTGCACATTTTTGTGATCTATGATATAACATTTCATTGTCCTGGCTTATGTATATACTGGTAGAATATTTCCTTTTAAATTGTAAATGAGTAGATATGAATACATTTGAATTAAATAATAAAGGTAGGGGAAGAAGAAAGATGGAAGAGATAGGAGGGTTAGTTAAAGATGAAGAAAGAACACTGGCAATTCTTTTTTAGATTTACAATAAAAAATTCTCAATTAAAGATATATTTATATGAACTTCATAAACATCTGTAGAGGTAACCAAAACTGCTTTATGCAAAAGTTCTGAATTATATTTGTAACACAATTAACTTGTTGAAGATATTCAATAATTTTTCTATTTAAATATTGTTATTAAAGTTTTAATAGTTGAAATGTTAGAAAAATACCTTACAAACAAATATTTTCCTCAAAAAGAATTTTAAAGTGGTTGGTATAATTAAGAAGGGTCATGGAAAAAAAAGAGTAGAAAATTACTACAAGAGAAAGGCAAGAGCCAGCACCTGTTCTTAAAAAACCAGAATATGGGTTTCATTCTCTAAGTGATCTCCAAAAATAGGAGAGTGTCTTATTTGCAAATGATGAACCAGTGAGGTAACAAATACATATAGTACAAGTTTTTTAAACTTATTTTCTTCAACATAAACATCATATGATAAACAAAACTTACTTTATAGTATACACATCTAGGAGCTCTGTGTATATAATTTAGAGGTAAATAAACATATACGTGTATGTCTAATCTTTTTTTCTAACTATAATAGCATTATTGAAAATTTTGGATATTGTTCTTCTAAGCAAATGAAGCAGAGGCAATTAAAAATTCTTGAGCAAAGAGAAACAGGTTCAAAGTAGTTATTTACAAAGACTATCTCAGTGTTTGTGTGTGAAGTTCTTTCAGGGAAGTAAAATGATTCAAACTTTAGAACTCTTATCAACATCCCTAGTTTGTCCCAGCCTTCCTTGCCACTGTTGCTGCAAAAGGATTCTGTACTAAATGGCCATTTGAGATCATTTTAAAGCAGGTGTTGGGAACCTTTTTGGCTGAGACAGCCATGAACGCCACATATTTTAAAATGTAATTTCATGAAAGCCATACAACAACCCGTGTACATTATGCATTATCCAATAAAAATTTGGTGTTGTCCTGGAGGACAGCAGTCATTGGCTTCAGCCACCCACAACCATAAACATGAGCGATAGGAAATGAATAGATTGTAATACATGAGAATGTTTTATATTTTTAATGTTATTATTTTTTTTATTAAGGATTTGTCTGCGAGCCAGATGCAACCATCAAAAGAGCCACATCTGGCTCATGAGCCATAGGTTCCCAACCCCTGTTTTAAAGGGTGAATAATTTGAAATATTATTTCATTATCAAATACCAAGAATAGACATTTTTCTTTCACCCTTTATGCAGGCGTTGTGACTCAAGCTTTTAGAACTAGAGGATAATCAGGTATTTGCTGGTGACATAAACTACCAGATTACATCTTGTGTATTATTCTGAGTAAGGCAAAAGCTGGCAGTGTTCTTTAGCTCCAGAGTAGGTACCTAAAGGTATTGTATTGAAAGATTCTACCTAGCTTTCTTCTTGGAGGGAGTTTCAGCCTGCTTCAGATCACTATAAGATATAAGCTAGTCTCACTGTAAAAGGTGTGGAATGTGTGTGTGTGTGTGTGTGTGTGTGTGTGTGTGTGTGTGTGTTAAACTCACATTGGCAATGAAGAATGAGAAAAGCCTGGTACTTAATCTTAACAATTAGTGAGCTTGATAAAGCTTTTAAATATCAAGAAATAAACATGTTAAACATGTACCAAAATGGCATTTTAATGTTGCTAAGAGGGAATGAATGCAAATACAAAGACCTCAAAGCAATGTCAGACTTTATCTTTTAGATGCTGGCTCCAATTAAGACATAGTATTTAAGAATGTATTATGAAACTAAAATCTCCAAAATGTAGACTGTAATTACCTAGGTTTGAAAACATATTATTTGAAACATTACCAAACATATTATTTGAAAAAACATGGAAAATTTTCATTAAAAATAAGAATTTAAAATTTTTAAAACAAATGCCATGAAAATGGCTATGTTTTTAAAATACGGTTCTAAGTCTATGGACTTGTGCTGTTAAATCCAGTCTCCACTAGGCACAGGTAGTTATTTATGTTTAAAATAATTAAAGTTTTAAAAAATCAGAAATATAGTTCTTCCAAAAAACTGGCCACATTTTAAGTATGACTAGATACTACTGTTCTAGACATTTCTGTTCATTAATAAGACTAACTTTTATATCTAAAATAAATCTGAAAATAATTTCAAAAATTATAATGAAACAGTAAACATATTGTCTATATTTGTGAGGTATGCATAAACATAATAACTATATCTAGAAATAACTATTTCAATATTCAAAAAAACCTATTTTTTTTATTTTAGGGATGCTGAAATGAAACCATATTGATAGTTTTACATATCAAAATGGAGCTGTAGATAGTAACAAGTTATTGTTTCCCATGTGATTAATTCACAATGCATACTACTTACAATAGAGGAATTGCTACAATGGTCTGTTACCATTCCTTCAATTAAACATGGAAATAATACATTTTGCAAGTATAAAATTAATATTCATTTGGCAATCTATCAAATTAGCTTATAATCATTGTGAATTCCTCAATTAGAACTGTAAACCCTTGTCTTACTCAGAATAATATTAACAGAATTTTTGAAACAAAAGTATAAAATGCATCTTTTAAAACAGCTGTACTATTTAATAAGTAATCATTATAATTAGTGCTTTTGGTGCAGACTTTATTAGAGGAACTCAGTTTACTCCTGATTAAAAAGCCTGTCTAAAATGGGTAAGTTCATAGCAAGCAAAGTTTAAATATATAAAATCTAAATTAGGACCAAAAATAACAGGAATTTAATTAGAAAAATGTATTAAAAATAAATATATATATATTTATTTTTATTTTGCTACTTTTTTTTAGGAAATATATATACACACATATGGCAGAGATAAAATACAACCCAGTTTTTCAGAGTACTAAGGCAAGGACAAGCTCTTCTCTTTTTGTATTCTTGTCCAAGGAAGCCAAAATAAGGTGACATTAGCTTAGCAAAAGCAAATAGAAACTAGCGCCTTGTCTTATCATTAGCCATTTGAATAAGGAACATGGTAACTTCCAAGGTTACACATAATTTATATCTGACATTCATGAGGATAGGAATAAATGTCCACTAAACTGCATATATATCATGATAAAATAACTCTTTTAGACATTAACAATTAGATTGGTTGTCACAATGAAAACAATAAATCCAAATTCTTGACATAAGCATACAAGACCCAAAAGGATCCAACCTAATTCTACTGCTTACATAGCTACACATAGCTTTGCTTTCATCAATAAAGTTTCAATCCAACATGCATTTACTATATTGCCTATGATGTGTCTAGAATTATTCCACATATTAATGACAGCTCAGGAAGGAGGCGTTGTTACTATCATCAAAGAACTGAGCAAGATGGAGAGGCAAATATTTCTCCTTTCCTTGAGGATATTAATTTTGTAATAAGAGAAAATAAGTACTTGGAAAGGGTAAGAGCTATGATAAACATCTCTCTTATGGAAAATACATAAATTGTGGCATTAAAAAGATAATCCATGATTGGAAGTTTAAATGAATGAGTATTAGCTAGGCAAAGAAGTTCAACCAAGGTGGGTATTCTAAACAGGCCAGACCACATATCTTCTGAGGCTCAGAGCCATTTTTCTAATTGCCTCCTCCACATTTCTTAGATGATTGTCAGTTTCTTCTAACTTAACATATATAACTGAATGAATAATTTCCATCTCGCTGATATGTGTCTTGGACAAGCAGACATCTGAGGTAAGCCTTGACTCCTTCTCTCACATACTGTACTTCCGTTCAACTACCAAGCACTTCCAGTTCAACCTTGCAATCACCTTTTAAATCCACACTCAAATCTTGTTTAAGTCCTTATCTATCACTAAGATGATGCAATTACTTACTAGTGGGTCTGTCTTCCTTTAGTGTTACCATTCTCTCATCGACTTTACAAAGAAAAATTAATATTTTTAAGAGCAAATAAGAAAATGTCATGCTCTTACTTAAAATCTTTTGAAAGTCCTTCACGGCTCAGAAGAATATAAGCCCTGATGTGAGAGCTGACCTTTCTACCCCACCTTAGGAACACTCTTCACTTTACAGCAATAAGGCACTGTTAGTTCTCCTACCTACTAAGTTCTTTTTGCCTCTGGGGTTTCTACTTTTGCTAGTCTCTCATTCTATAATCTTACCATCATCTTTTCTTCTTTGATGGTAAACTATTCGATTTTCAAGATTAAGTTTAAATGTCACCTCTGCTTACAAATATCCCCAAACCCTTCAAATTTAAGTAAGTTGTCCATCTTTTGTGCTCCTCTACTTTACTTCTTTTGTCATAGTATTCATCCCATATTTTGAAACTACTAAATGTAGTGAAGCAGGACACAGTTTATGTTGTTCTCTTTTGTATCCTTTGTGCTTGGCACATGGAATAGAATAATTATTAAATAAAAACTAATTTCTAGGACATGTTTTATCTGTAAAACAATTAGTATAATAGATTATATTTAAGGACTCAGGTTTAAATTTCTCTGGTTCTCTGAGAAAAACCATAGATATCTTAGTTTGATAAATGTTAATAGTGCTTTGCACCACAGCTTTCTACTATACTTTTTCTTATGTACACTAAACTGTGAGCTTCCTGAAGTCAGTGTTCATTTTTTTAATTTATTATTTTTATTTCATTTTTTTTTTTTACTTTTGCAAGTGAGGGCAAGGAGATAAAGAGACAGACTCCTGCATGTGTCCCAACTGGGATTCACCCGGCAACCCCCATCTGGGCCAATGTTCTGCCTTTCTTAGGGCCATGTTTGCAACAGAGCTATTTTTAGCACCTGAGTTAGAATCTTCACAGAGTCACCCTCAGTGCCAGGGGCTGATGCACTTGAACCAATGGAGCCATGGCTGCAGGAAGGAAAGAGAGAGAAACAGAAGTAGAAGGGGAGAAGAAGCAGATGGTCGCTTCTCATGTGTGCCCTGACCAGAAATCTAACCCAGGACATCCACTCTACCACAGAGCAAACTGGCAAGGACTCTGGGTTCATTTCTTATTCATCTCTGTATCCCCAGCCCCTGCCACTCCTAGATACTCAGTCTTTATCAGAAATATCCATTAAACATATGAATTAGGAAACATAGTATTTTCTAAAAATTATTATTTATAATTTTTCAAAATTACAATGGCTTTCTCCTTTTTTATTAAATGCATTGTGGTTGCATCAGTTAATAAGATTATATAAGTTCTAAGTGTACATTTCTCTGATACATAATTTGTTTCTTGCTGTGTGTGCCCACCACCCAAAGTCAAATTATCTTCCATCACTATATAATTACTTTTAAGAGAAAATTTTTATGCATTATTAAACACTAGATTCAGGATTAACCTAAGTTTAGCAATATTTAAGTAAACAATAACTTTTAATAAGTTATTATTTAAGTAAATAACTTTTTTAAATGCATGTGATATGTGGCATGTGCAAATGTCACCAACCTCTACTTTCCCTCAACATTTTTTTTAAATTTTTTAAAATTTATTCATTTTAGAGAGGGGAGGGAAAGACAGAGAGAGAGAGAGAGAGAGAGGAGAGACAGAGGGAGAGAAGGGGGGGGAGGAGCTGGAAGCATCAACTCCCATATGTACCTTGACCAGGCAAGCCCAGGGGTTCGAACTGGTGACCTCAGCATTTCCAGGTCGACGCTTTATCCACTGCACCACCACAAGTCAGGCCTTTCCACCAACATTTTAACTGGAGAAAAAGTCTTCCAATTTCAGAAGATTATTTTTTCTAATTATAACAAAGCTCATGTTTTATACTTTCCTTTGAATAGAAAAGAAAAGAGACTATCTCACAGACAACAAGTGGTAGATAAAATACTAATAGAATAATCCCAATGGCCTCCACCCTCACCTGCTATTTACTAACTAGACCACAATTACCCTCTGCTGGAAAAAAAAAAAAGCTGCATCAGCACAAGTAGGCTTCACATATCACAGTAACTTTGGTGCATGAAGAAACTTAGAGAATCACTTTGGGGATTAAATTAAATGACCTGTTAATTAAGTGTTCTAAGAGGTCAGGGCACTGGAGGAAACAGAGGCTTGATTAGATCAGGGGATAAGAAAAATGTTGATGTTAAGACAAATATCAATTGGAGTAGAAGCAGAAAGTAAAACTGTTATAAGAAAAATTGTTATTTCTTTTGTGTGCTATTGAGCAAGTGTCCTTCATGTATGAAAGCATCTGATGTACATAAATGCTTACAGAGATTCCTTGGGTTACGGCAGTCTCGACATACGTTTCAAGTTTCTGACACTCGCTCCCATAAAAACTTTAAAAAATTGAGATGCGAGTGTTTTGACTTATGCCATTAGCATTGTATTTATGGACTACGTGGGCAAACTAGTTTGGTTGTGCGCAGCTAAGATTATGCAGTATTCTTTTTCTGTGGCTTTGTGGTGTTTTATGTTCTAGATCATGATTTTATAACTGTGTTAGGATAGGTGAGTGACTTAGGCTAGCATGTATTTTGACTTACACCAATTTTCATGTTATGTCACTGTCGTAGAAAAGGAACTGTGCTGTAACCCAGGACCTCCAGTATTTATAAATACTGTCAATCATATTTCTGGGCCGCCACTTTTTGTTCACTACAAAATTATATTTGTATGTGTTTGGCTATTCTAATACATAAGAAATATTTTGCTAGAGTATTACATATATAATATTATAGATTGAGACTAATCCAGAAAGTAAGAATTATTTCTCTTCCCAGATATCTCAGAATTCTCTTTCCTAGTAAGGGAAATCCTAGATGCATCATCAGTTTTGGTTTTGCTATCAACTGGCATTAGCCCTTGGGAGAATCACATAACTTCCTTAGATCTCATATATAAAATGAGACTCTTCATTATTTTACTTATAAAGTTCTATGTCCACACATCTAATAAATTTGTCATGCTCACAGAATATGATGTTATCATGATAGTATGTGAAATAAGTTTTTATATGAAGATGTTTATAGTTATTAACCTTTAACTACATATATACATATTTGTTTTTTCTTGTAGCAACAGAACAATACCCATGGTTTTAAAATAAATATATTTTCTCACATACTTAAAGTCACTAAGTTAAAATAAAACTAATAAACTATTAACTGTATTTGGAGTAAAATTAAAGTACCTATGAAAATGTAGGGGTTATTTTCATTTTCCTTACCTGGTCAAACATATCAATCTGTAAATAGACAGACTTTTGAGAAGTTTAAATATTTTTTCCTTTTGCAGTTTTTAGAGAGACCATTTGTTCTGACTTGCACAATGCCATACATTTAACTATCTGTTGAATTTATCAATGGATTTCTGGCAGGATAAATTACTTTTACCTTAACAAATGCTACTTTTATAGTCACTCTTTTTCAAATTGTCCAAAAGTGTATTTAAGTCTATAAAGAAACTTATAAAGGTTTTTATTGTCTTGTTAATTATTGTCTGTGTTAGTTATTCCCTGTTGATTCTGGATGTTATTTCTGCATTACGACTGGGTCAGTGCACTCTTGTATTGATAGAGTCTCTCTTTGAGTGGCTCAGTTATTCTGATATGTATTATGTTTTAAGATGAAAAATTGTTAAATATAACATGAAGGTATTAATGGCACTTCTGGAAAATAAAGGCACTACTTTAGTAAAGTAAGTTGTACACTGATTCTAAGAAGTACTCAAATTTATAATAGATGTCAATATAGGAGAATAAGTTGCTACTTAGAAAAAATAAAATGATACATATGTATATTTATTAATATATAGGCATGTAAAGTATTTTCCTCTATAGAGTGTTTACATGCTCACACACAACTTATTACTTTCTAATTGTAGAAACTGATGCCTAAAGTAACTGGATTATAGAAAGTAGTACAACAGAGTAAATTGAAAGAAACAAAAACTTGAGTTCTAGATTTTTATCCCAGACCTACCATATTTTTTTCTAATCTATGTGACTATGGAAAATTATTTATTTTATCTAGTTTCCTTACTTGTAATTTGGGTATATTAATAATATTCACTCCATATAAGGTTAATATGAAATAATGCATTTTAAATACTTAGCATAAAGACTGGCTCATGTAATGGAATATATAAATAATACAGTTTTAAAATTGGACCTTTTTCTTCCTCAAGGCTGAGACCTTTGAAATATTGTGTCAGCTGTTCCAACATTGCAAAGTAAAGTATCTGCATAACTTAACTACTTGCAAAGGACGTGGCCTAGGCCCTTAGTTGAGCTAAACACTCAAATCCAAGCTATAAAGAGGTGAAGAAAACACAGTCATTGAAATGACTCCCAACTTCACCCTCTGTAGAAGAGATAATATGTCTTTCCCTCACTGAAGAAAAGTTTAACTTAAATTGAATTTGATTTGTGTTACAATAATCTATTCATTAGCATGAATAATTCAGGTGCTTGAAGATCTTGGATTCTCAGGAGTTTTAACAATTGTTACAGTTTTCTTTCTGGCCATGTACAAAACCTATACAGAAGGTGGTCAGATTTAGTCCATTTACAAACATGTTCATTTTCTTTTTATCTATTACTTTCCCAAGATTTAATGTGACACATTAAAAAAACAAAACAAAATCATATGAAATACTTCATCATAAATGCCAACCTAAAAAAATATTTCTTAACACATTATTTCATGTGGAAATAAATGTAATCTTTCTGCTGAAAACAAATGGAAAACTCACAAATGGTGCTTTTCCAGGTGTTTTAAATGAGAATGATAGTGCTGGTAAGTCTGCAGGAAAATTATAGCGTGTTAGTGCTAGAGCTGCTGGAGCATTAGAGCCCAATTTCCCCCCTTTCACATATGTGGAAACTGAGGCCCATTGTCACTCTTCTTGGGTGGCAGTAACTGGTTACTAACATAGGATTTAGAATCGAAAAGTAAATTCAGGCACTAACCCTGGCATGTATGTGCTGGCAAATTTGAACAAGTTGCCTAACATCTCCAAGCTTCATATGCTTCTCATGTAAACTGACAATAATATAATACCAACTCATAATTTTTTAAATAAAATAGATGATAATTTTAGCATATATAAATTATTTTAGTATAATTTTTCTTCTTATTTTGTGCTTTAAATTTTTACATGATCTCCTGCTTAAAGTCAAGGCAGTGAATAAAGTCATAAGCCATTTACCTTCCTCTGTGTGACCTCAGCTCAGGGATGACAGCACACATATTGCCAGCCTAGAGTCAGCCCTTTTGAGTGATTTTTACCATAGCAGGGCTTTAGTGCCAGAGCGGAGGAACCAAGAACCACATTACAGTACACAGCCTATGTTGGGGAAACACCTTGGCTATAGAATGAAGACACTGGAGCTGTTCTAGTTAGCCTCCAAAGTACATTACAAATCCAAATATGCTTTTAGGAAACCATCAGGAAACACTATAGCAGGCAAAAATCTGTCAAATAAAAGGAAGTATATAACCTGCCCAAGCACACAGAAACCTGAAACAATGTTTATGGGCAGAAAACTCTAGACATGTCGTAGCAACCAGTGTACGCACCCTGCCACCAGACACACTGTAAGCAATGACAAGGATCTGGCTGGCATGATCAGGCTTGAGGAGAAGCACCTTGGTCCTGAGATTCTGGAGTTTCTTTGACTCATGACAAAGAAATTACCACACTATGTTCTACTGTGATCATGAACTGGGTCCTGTTGGAATCCATGGGAGTCTGAAAGACCAGAGTAACAGGCTTTACTGAAAGGAAGAAAGGAAACAGACTGAGGTAAAAATTTATAGGGCTGGGGATAGCCTCCAGCAAGGGTGTGCTGGTATGTTCGGCTTTCTGGAATACTCTTCATTGGGGTGATTGACCAGCTTCCTGGAATTCCTTTGTCCAATGGGCGATTGTCCGGTAATTAAGGGTGGGGTCAGGTAGCCAAGCGGAACAGCAAAAGGGCAGTTTGGGAATTCACGGATCTATCATTTCTCAACTCTGTGGTTACATATAAAAGAAAGGAAGTTATTAATTTTATAATATATGGTGAGGGGTGATGAGGAGAAAGAGGAGAAAACATTGGAAAATTATTGCTTCTTCTGAAGAGAACTCAAGAAAAGAACCTTGCCACGCCATGTTCCTCATCCAGTTAAGGAGGTTGTCAATTTTCATGCTGTGAGGTCTGAACCAGGCAATGTCTCCGAAAACCTGAGTGAGGAAGTAAAAAAATTTTGCAAGGTAGTAATTGTTAGTTGCTGCGAGTGCCAATTAAACAGGGTGACATGGTGATATACATGGTCTCCTGGGTGAGCCTCATGAGACGTGCTGGTCTGGTTCCTCTTGAATGGGAGGACATGTGGAGATTTTTAGAGACAAGGAACCTGTTGGCATAAGTTTTTGGAAGGACTGAATATGTGTGGTTTAAAAGGAAGGGGGTTTGGAGAACATTCAGGAGGGAACTTCTCGGGCTGACGGGCGGCTTCTTCCTGCTGTCATCCCTACCTATTTGATATTTCCCTCGTGAAGTTCTCCTTGGGGTATTGGGGAATAGGAGTGTAGGAGCATTTGATTGTAGGTAATCCTAGAGATTTCTCTATCTGGGCCTTGATAAAGAAGGCAGTGAATAGGAAATTAGGAATGCAGAGATAAGGAGGATTGTATAGCAGGGGGTGAAAGTTCTTCCATGGTAAAGTTAGAGATATTCTTTCCTGGCAACCCTGGAGAGAGAGCAATTAGTTTGACCTAAAAGAAATGTTTCATGTCCATTTGTAGGCTCTTCTTCTGCCAAGAAGACTCAGCAATCTTGTCTCCTTACTATGTGAAGGGTAAAAAGACTGAGAAGCATTAAGAGGTGAATGCTATTTATTTTTCTAGTTCTTCAGGGATATAGGAGAGCTTTAGGGTTAGGGAACCTGTGGTTGAAAGATAGGACCTAGGAGGTGTGCTGATATAGGGTCTCAGATTTTTCTGTTTTGTGAGAGCAGGTTTAAGGGTTGGTGTGTAGGGTTAAGTAGATTTTTCCAATTTTCTGATTCGTGAAGATCTGCATGTGGTTCTGTAAGAAACTAGTAAACAAACATATGAGGCAGGGTCTAAAAGTTAGGAAAATAAATAGAAGAGTGAGTGGACCAATGAAAGGTAATAGTCAAGACACCCAGTTTATGTGAAACCACTGATTCCATGTATATAAATTTGCTAGGCTTCCTAAAGCAACAAAAAGAGAAATTAACTGTACAGCTCGTTTGGTGCTTAGATCGATGGATAGTATACTAGGAATTGAAAGAGGCTCATGGGGTGGGATTAGGTTGATATTTGAGGTGAGATAGATTAGGGTACAGGTTTCTGTCCAATTAGAAGGGAGACACATATAGGTGTTGGTCCCACATGAGTAGAAAGCCCCTGATTGGGTGAGGTGAATAGAGAATGAAAGGACAAGGGGTCGGTTTCATTTCTCTGTTTCTGAGCTCCAGATGGTCAGGGTGGAGGAAAAAGTCACCCTTAGCAGCAGTGGGAGTTGTCAAGATCACGGTGTGTGGACCTGTCCACATGAAAGTCAGTCCTTGGGTAATGTAATGCTAAAAGCACCTCTTGGACAGTCTTTGAACCGTTTGCTGAATAACCTATAAATCCTGCAAGTACTTAGGGAAAGGGTGGTTACATTTCTACACTTTGTAGTTAGAATTTAGGTCCTAGTGATCATTGCTTCTATCTGGAATTAGCAGCAGGTCCCAGCCTACAATAGGCATGGGCATTGAGACAAGAGGAATAAAGGAGATGCTATACATTAAATAAAGCAACAAAATCAAACTGTCAATACCCACAGTAGAGATCTTCGAGGGATAAATAAAACTCAAATATTCAAGCAAGGCATAGTAAATGGCCCTTGTGTTAACAAGAAATGAGATTAGTTTATCTGCTCTTTGGAAGAAATACCTTAGGCTCCTGAACGACGTCCTTGGGCGTTCAGTGGCAATTCTCAGCATTCTGGGCAAGGTCAGGTCACAGGTAGCTGGATCAGGGCTAGAAGAGACTGAACCCTCCCTCCATGGAGCAAGGGGGCAGCTTACTTTCTCATGTCCCTCTTTCCACAGCACAGATGTGTTAACTGGTGGGGCCAGGAAGCCTGGCAGGCTTCAGTTCAATGACCTTTCTTTCCACTCTTGAAGTAGGGCCCTGATAGAATCCTATGAAGCCTTTTAGGGTGCTAGAGCCAAAAGCTGGTATTTCTTGACCTCTTTTGGGCCTTATTTGCCTTTTTTGTTACTTCCTTGGCCATTATAGACCTTAAAAGCCATGCTCAGAAGATCTCACTGAGGGGCTTGACTAAGAGAGCAAAATTGGAAATCTAGTGTTTAAAGAAGCCTATTAGACTGAGGAGAGAAAGGATTTGATTTGTGGTGGTAGGTGGTTGGAGACTGTGGAGGGTCTGAGTTCGATCTAGGGTGAGACTTCAGGTGGTGGTGGTTAAGGTGATGCCTAGATAGACCACGAACTGAGAATGAAGTTGAGCCTTAACAGAGAACACACAGTATCCCTTCATGGTGAGGAAGTTAAGAAGGGTGGTGGTGTGACTCCTTGAGGAAGGCAGGGAGGGGCTGTAGAGGAGTAGGCTATTTACATATTGTAAGAGAGTACTAGTTTTGAGATTGCATGCTGTTAAATCCTGAGCTAGTGCCTGCTGCAACAGGTGTGGGCTGTTTTTGATCCCCTGGGGTAAGACAGTCTATGTAAATTGCTGGGCTGTATTAGTGTCCAGGTCAGTCCAGGTGAATGCAAACAGAAAGTAAGAGTCAGGATGTAAAGGAATGTTAAAGAAGGCATTCTTGAGGTCTAGGACCCTGAAGTGAGTGGTGTTTGAGGGAATGTGTGACAGTAACTTGTAGAGATTAGGGACTACTGGATGGAGGAGAACTATTGCCTCATTGATTAGGCATAAGTCTTGTATGAGGTGATAAGCCCCTGATCATTTTTGAACAGGAAGGATGGGGGTATTGCAGGGAGAGTCCATGGGGATGAGTAAGCATGGGTTTATGATGTGGGTAATTACTTGTTTAAGGCCTTAGAAACAGACACAATTACACAGTAAACAAAGACTTTAGATACACATTATGAATTAAGGAATTTAAATGAGCACACTTGTTTCAGTTAAAATTATACTAGAGATATTTTCTGACAAAGAGACAAGACGAATTACTTACTTACATAACTTAATATACAATTCTGTTTTTTTTTTTAAGTTTTTCGAGATGGCAGGGAGTTGCCAGCATAGAGGGGAGGAAGAGAGGAAGCAGACAGATGGACAGTGTGAGCAGCTGGATAGATGGAAAGAAGGAGGGTCAGAATCTGCAAGAGGAGGAGGAGGAGATTAAAGTGCCACATGGTCAGAGAAGTCAAAAAAGATTTAGAGCTCTGAGGAGAGGGGAGAGGGCGAGGAGGAAAGAGGCACAGTCACAGTTTGTAAGGAGGGAGGAGGGGTCAGAGAAGAGACCGGAACTGCAGCCAGAGCCACAGCTTCTAAGGAGGGGGGAGGATTTAAGAACACAGTGGAGCAGGGAGAGGCCCCTGGCCAGCAGGGGAGGAGAGAGAGTTGGGAGTCCGCAGAGAAGGAAAGATTAGGAGTGGAGGTTTTAGGTGAGGTTTCTTTGGCCAAAAACGGCCTGCGTGTAGACAAGCAGTACAGAAATTAAGGACAGGAGAGAACAGAGAAGGAAAAGCCTGCACAGGTAAGGAATCTCTGATGCCCTCCCCGTCCAGTGGCAGAAATTGTCAAGATCTCTTAGGATATTGTAATGGTAGTAGAAAGCAACCTGGCTAGGTGCTTAGACTTTCAAGGAAGTCTATATAAGCTAGCTACTCGGAATAGAAACCTTCCAAACTGTGAACCTCAGAGAGTAGGGTGAGTCCCGAAGGAGTAGAGGAGTAGTCTCTGAGGCCTGAGATTGGGAGGAGCCCATGTTCCGAGGGGAGTCTTGCTGGACAGTTTGGACTGAGAGGAGCCCACAGTAGAGGAGACTGGTGAGAGAAGGGGGTGTCCCCGCCTTCAGTCACAGTTCCGAGAGGAGAAAATCTCTGTAGAAAGAGAGTCTCAGACAAGAGGTCATCACCCCAAGGCTGAGATCTCGGGATGTAGGAGAGGGGCCTGGCTAGGCGTGCCTAGACTTTCGTAGAAGTCCATAAAGGAGTAGAGGCAGACCACCCATAGATATGGGGTCCAAAGTCAAAACCGTCCGTCCAGGAAGGGGTGTTTTTAGAGAGAAATTTGGAGGCCAACCGGGGGAGGGGAGGGGAGAAACTCCTTACCTTTCTGGTCCAGCAGGGGTTCTGGACAGGGTTAGACTACTGGCCAATCAACCTACAATTTCAGATCCAAACAGAATCAGGGAGGAAGCCCAGGATGAGCTGCCGCTGCCCATTGCTTCCCTGGCTGTAAGTTTAGATGGCAAAGAGGGATTGTCCAGGCAGTTAGTACCCTGTCCTGGGGTTTGGCACCAAATGTTGGAATCCATGGGAGTCCGAAAGACCAGAATAACAGGCTTTATTGAAAGGAAGAAAGGAACCCTGCCGGGCACTTCTCTGGGGGAGAAGAGCACCAAAAACAGACTGAGGTATAACTTTATGGGGTTGGGCATAGCCTCGAGCAAGGGTGTGCTGGTATGTTCGGCTTTCTAGAATACTCTTCATTGGGGTGATTGACCAAGGTTCCTGAAATTCCTTTGTCCCATGGGCAATTGTCTGGTAATTAAGGGTGGGGTAAGGCAGCCAAGCAGAACAGCAAAAGGGCAGTTTGGAATTCAGGTCCAAGTTTTGTAGCTAAGCTTGGGCCGTGGGAGAATCTTGGTCTCTACTTCTGTTTGTATACCTCACCACTGAATTATAGCTGGTTGCCATGCCTTGTGAATTTCAGTTTCAAAATTATCCTTCCCTTTAAACACAAATGCACACATCTAAAACAAACCCAAGTGTAAAAGAAAGCTAATTTTTACTACACTTTTTAAAATGACCAAATCTGAAAGCTATGTTAACTTGTCATCCAAATCAAATCCCAATCAGTCACTGGTTTGCCCTCACTCCAATTGTGTTTAGTTCCTGAGCATAGTAGTCATACCATGGCACCAAATCAGGAAGGTGACATGGTCCTAATAGTTACCAACTGTTTGGCCTTTGGTGAGATCAATATTTTTCTTCATTTTAGAAAAAGTCACTATATCCAACTTATAGTCCATCAGAAATTCTTGTTAATTCTACCTTCAAATACATAAAGAATTTTAAATTACCTTCTAACACAATTCTTATTACTTTAAATAAATAATATTTTTCTCTTATTTGGACACTATTTTAGACACCTAAATTTGTCTCTTTATTTTCTTTTTGCCCATTCCAATACATTATTCTTTAAGAAGGTCAGAATGATCTTTAAAAAGATAAAGCATGATATAATTTATCTTTAATTTAATAATTCCTACTTAAATTAGAATGGCATCTAAACTCTTACCATGGCTGAAATTGGCTGCATGCCGAGCCCTGCTTTCCTCTTTCTGACTTCATCACGTATGGCTCTCCTTTTGCTCGGTAAACTTTACACAGCCTGTTTTCTGTTTTTCTAATACACCAATTTTTTTTTCTGTTTCAGGCCTTTACATTTGCTTTGCCTTTCCATTCTTATGTCTAATTGCTGGACACAGTTTTTCAGGTTTTAGCTAAAAGATAGTTTGTTTTGAGATGTTTTGTCTGACTATTCAATTTAATGCTTTACTGAGCCCCACCATCAGCACCATTCTCAACTACTTTAGCATATAATCCAGTTTTGTTTTTTTAAAAGAAACATCATATTAATTAATGATTTTGTTTATTTGTCCATCCACTCAGTCCTTTTCTCCATCTACTAGAAGTTCATAGAAGAGGCATGTGTTCACTGCTCAGCATTTGATACAGTGTCTGATATAAATGGTTTGCCATATCCATAAATTCTTGACATTAAACCTGCATTCCTAAACTTATTTTTTATTCTACATGCCATTTGTTTTATTAAAATTAAATGTATTGCAAAGAACTCATAAAACTCAACAACAAACAAACAAACAATCCAATAAAAAAATGGGAAGAGGATATGAATAGACACTTCTCCCAGGAAGAAATACAAATGGCCAACAGATATATGAAAAGATGCTCATCTTCTTTAGCTATTAGAGAAATGCAAATCAAAATGGCAATGAGATACCACCTCACACCTGTTCGATTAGCTGTTATTAGCAAGTCAGGTAACAGCAAATGTTGGAGAGGCTGTGGAGAAAAAGGAACCCTCATACACTGTTGGTGGGAATGTAAAGTAGTACAACCATTATGGAAGAAAGTATGGTGGTTCCTCAAAAAACTGAAAATAGAACTACCTTATGACCCAGCAATCCCTCTACTGGGTATATATCCCAAAAACTCAGAAACATTGATACGTAAAGACACATGCAGCCCCATGTTTATTGCAGCATTGTTCACAGTGGCCAGGACATGGAAACAACCAAAAAGCCCATCAATAGATGACTGGATAAAGAAGATGTGGCACATATACACTATGGAATACTACTCAGCCATAAGAAATGATGACATCGGAACATTTACAGCAAAATGGTGGGATCTTGATAACATGATACGAAGCGAAATAAGTAAATCAGAAAAAAACAGGAACTGTATTATTCTATACGTAGGTGGGACATAATAGTGAAACTAAGAGACATTTATAAGAGTGTGGTGGTTATGGGGGGGAGGGGGGAATGGGAGAGGGATAGGGGGTGGGGAGGGGCACAAAGAAAACAAGATAGAAGGTGACAGAGGACAATCTGACTTTGGGTGGTGGGTATGCAACATAATTGAACGACAAGATAACCTGGACTTGTTATCTTTGAATATATGTATCCTGATTTATTGATGTCACCCCATTAAAAAAATAAAATTATATAAAAAAAAAAAAAAAAAAAAATTAAATGTATTGGCCCTGGCCGGTTGGCTCAGTGATAGAGCGTCGACCTGGCGTGCAAGGGGTCCCGGGTTCAATTCCCAGCCAGGGCACACAGGAGAAGCGCCCATCTGCTTCTCCACCCCTCCCCCTCTCCTTCCTCTCTGTCTCTCTCTTCCCCTCCCACAGCGAGGCTCCATTGGAGCAAAGATGGCCCAGGCGCTGGGGATGGCTCCTTGGCCTCTGCCCCAGGTGCTAGAGTGGCTCTGGTCGCAGCAGAGCGACGCCCCAGAGGGGCAGAGCATCGCTCCCTGGTGGGCAGAGCGTCGCCCCCTGGTGGGCGTGCCAGGTGGATCCCGGTTGGGTGCATGCGGGAGTCTGTCTGACTGTCTCTCCCCGTTTCCAGCTTCAGAAAAATACAAAAAAAAAAAAAAAAAATTAAATGTATTACCTCCAAACATGTCTTATATACTTCCTCTCAGCTGGAATATTACTATTGAACTGATTCCACGTCTTCCAATATTTTCCCTTTTAATTTGTTCTTCATAGAAGCCTGAGTAATAATTGTACATATATTTATACATTTGATTATATTAGACTTTACTACAACAATATGCAATTTAAACAAGTATATTTTTGCTTACTTTTTATTCATAATATACTGCACAGTGCCTGATATCTAGTAATTATCAATAAATAATCATTGAAAAAATGAATATCACTACTGAATTTGCCAGGTTTTTTTCTCCCCTACCTAGAATAATTTATTTCAGGAAATCTCTACCTATGAAAATTATATTCAACTTCTAAAGGCTAACTTAAATGACACTTCCTCTATTAATCTTACTCAATTTCTCAGCCAAAGTTGAGCTCTTCCTCCCTTGAACATAAAGAGTATCTTTGTTTATAAAATATGTTTATTTTGGTATAAATTTAGACTTTAATAGAGTTATAAGAGATAATAAACAAGTTTCTTCAGTGGTGACATCTGGCCTAACTAGAGCACAATATCACAGTCAGGAACTAGTCATTAATATAATCAATCAACCTCATTTATCTCACCAGTTTTTCACCCAATCTGTGTTTGTAGGTACTAACTCTATGAAATTTCACCACATTAGCTGATTCCTATGAACACCAGAACAGTCCAAATACACAACAGTGCCATCAGAAAGACCATATATGCTACATTTTATAGCCAAAGACAAAAATTTTTGCCGCGGACAAGCATGGCTCCAAATAACGGTGCAGAATTAAGGAAACACACTTTGTCAAAACAAAAACAAACCCGGAGGAATCCTCAAACTGCCTGGCAGTATCTGAGTGCCTCATAGCCCCAGTTCACTTTATTATATAGACCTATGCAAATCAAGGACCCTAATACAAAGTTGCACATCAAAGGCTAAGACAGAAACTCTCCCAAGGCAAAAACAGGATACATTAGTGAAATTTACAAACATCTGAAACAAAGAGTCAGAGGAAGGGCATGTATATTGCTTCCAGCAACCCAAGGAAGCAAGTGGAGTGGGTGCAAATACTCAGCATCAAAGCCAAATATGGAGATGGAGGGGGGAGAACTTAGCCTTTTGCTAAGCCTCAAATCTATAATGGCTTTTTGCCATTTTTGGTCCACAACAAATTTTTCTTCCCACTTTCTTAATACCGGAGTAAGAAGTGGAGTATTCATTC
Source organism: Saccopteryx leptura (assembly GCF_036850995.1). NCBI lineage: Eukaryota > Metazoa > Chordata > Mammalia > Chiroptera > Emballonuridae > Saccopteryx > Saccopteryx leptura. Next base: position 148,986,413 of record NC_089506.1, read on the forward strand.
CCCATCTCTATAGTAGGTAACCATTTTAAATCAGCATTTATCATTCAGTGTAATTCCCTTGGGATCCAAGTTGTTTTGTGTACCAGTAGTAGTTCCTTCTATTGCTAAGTAGTATTCCATGGTACAGACATGCTACAATTTGCTTTTTTTATTCACATACTGAAGTATCTTTGGATTGTTTTCATTTTTGGCTCTTATAAATGAAGATGCTATGAAGTTTCCTTACAGGTTTTTGGGTAACATAAATTTCTATTTTTTTGAGATAAATGCTATTATCTCAAACACACTTTAAAAATACGGTACTGGCCCTGGCCAGTTGGCATAGGGAAAGAGCATTGGCCAGTCAATGGATATCCTGATTCCTGGTCAGGGCACCAAAAAAAACGACCATTGGTTCCTCTTCCTCTCTCTCTTCCCCTTCTCTCTTTCTTCCCCTCCCACAGCCAGTGGCTCAACTGGTTTGATTGTCAGCCTGGGCACAGAGGATAGCTTGGTTAATTCAAGCATCAGCTCTAGATGGGGGTTGCTGGGTGGATCCCAGTTGGGGCACATGTGGGAGTCTCACTATCTATCTTCCTCTCACTTATTAAAGAGAGAGAAAAATAAAATTGAGGAACTAATAAAAGATTAATTCCTTTTGGAAATGGAAACACTGGAGTTTCTAAAGAAACTGAATAGTCATAAGAAATAGTTACAGTAATGTTTTTTCTTAGACAAAACTGTATGCTCTTTTATTCTGAAATTTTTTTTATAGAGATAGAGAGAGAGAGAGAGTCAGAGTGAGGGACAGACAGACAGGAACAGAGAGATGAGAAACATCAATTATTAGTTTTTTGTTGTGCATTGCGACACCTTAGTTGTTCATTGATTGCTTTCTCATATGTGCCTTGACCACAGGCCTTCAGTAGACTGAGTAACCCCTTGCTTGAGTCAGCGACCTTGGGTCCAAGCTGGTGAGCTTTTGCTCAAACCAGATGAGCCCGCGCTCAAGCTGGTGACCTCGGGGTCTCGAACCTGAGTCCTCAGCATCCCAATCTGATGCTCTAGCCACTGCACCACCACCTGGTCAGGCTGAAATTTTGTTTTTTATTTTTTTCTCAATCACGCAAAAAAGTTAAGCTTATACTATTGTGGGTAGAGTGCAGAGCACATTCCTAGCAGCTGTAGCTGATGCAATGCTATGAGAATACTCCAGCTCCCAGGAGCCTCCTGAGCACACCCAGGAAGGGAGCTCACCTGCTATAAGGAAGTGACTCAGCACCAACCACGCAGCTCCCTGACCTTTTCAGCCATTGGCTTTGAGGAACACACTGTAACACCCTATAGGCTGAACCCATCTATATAAGCTTGCATACTTCCTGAATAAAGTGGATCTGCGTCACTGAACCTGGTCCCCAGAGTCAGGTCTTTGCATTTCCGTTGTCCTCACCCCTGGCAAGACTTGTCCACAACTGGTGCCCGATGTGGGGCAGGGACCTAACAGGCATCCAAGGGATGGGTGAGTGACCCTCTGCAAAGGGAAACCTCCCCAACTCTCAAGCCCCACAGGCTCGAGCCCTGCACACCCTATTGCAGAGTAGGTGAGTTGAAGTTTGTAAAGAGGATCTCTGTACTAACTGGGAGATTGTCTCTGGTCTCAATCCCTGAATTGAGAATGCGCCCCTCTGGGACCTGGATACTTGGGCCCGAGCTCTCCGACGTGTTTGTTTGGCCGAAGTACATGGGACAAACCTTCCCTCTTGGCCTCATTCCTGCCCTGCTAGGGCTACATGCCTGCTTGACCAGTGCTCCTGCTGGGGACCCTTCGCCAGTGCCAAAAATATTACAGGATACCTCTCTCTCTGAGGAGCCCTTACCTTCCTATTCATCCCCATCCACTGAGGAGAAAAGTAGTTTAGACACCGAGTTTGACAAAAATCGCAGCGGAGCCTGCAGAAACAAAACCAACCAAATTGCTAACCGTGCCATCAGCTCTGCCCCCGGGAAAAGCAGAAGTTGCTACTTCCACATTCCCTGCCGGGCTCAGTGCCCCACCCCAGCCTCTCAGACGCCATTTTCTCCAACATGTGTTCTTGCTGCAGACCCATGGGCCAGCCTATATGTCCCCATGTGTCTTTTTTCTTTCCGTCTGTCTGTCTTGTCTATTTTTCTGTATCTCTCACTCTCTCTTCTACCCCTCTCTCTGAAATGACGCTGGAAGGACCCAACCACAGCACAGTGGCAGGATCACACCCTGTTCTAATGTAAGGGAGAGGTTATGCTTATATTTTTCAGCCATTTTGGATCCCAGAAACCCCCCAACCTGCTTGACAGGGTTTCTTGGGCACCGACTAAGTGGTTTAGTCTTCACCCGTCCAAAGCCACAGCCCTGGTCTTCTCCACACCAACTACGACTGAGAGGAGGAGGTCCTCAGCACTCCATAAGAACACCTCACAGCCAGCGTGTGTGCCCCTTCACCTGGGGGGATGCGGAGGCTTTGGCGGGGCTGGCCCAGAGAATTGCCCCTGATGGGCCCCCAGGCCCTGGTGCTCTGTTCTTGCTTATGTGTGCAATAGTAACTGCTGACTCCCAGATGCAGGCAGCGGCAGCTTGGAGCTCAAGCCTGACAGCACAAGCTGGTGTTTTCAGTTTATATTTGGAGGATGAGGAGAATTGTGCTGGAGTTGTGATTTGCAGACTCCAGAAGGTAAACAGCAACAGCTGCGACAGGAAGATGAATGAAAGTCTGGCTTGCATTGCCAAAATGGCCGCTGGAATGGCAGGGAGTGCCTGCTAAACTGCTGATGGGTTCACTGACATTTTGGGACATAGGGGTGCACGCCATCATGCTCTCCAGAGCAGAGATGGAAATGATGATTGCCATTGCCACATGCTCCTCTTTGGGACAGTGTAAGACCTGCCTGGACTGCAGGAATGAGGGGGGTGGCTGATGCCTCATGCGCATGGACTGATTTCCTGGACTACGGCCCAAGTGAGCACTGGCTCCTTTGTTGGATGGATTTATGGATTTTGGACAATGTGAAATAACCTGATGGGGTTGGGGGATAGCTTTGCTGGAGGCCCTTCCCCTGTCCCAGGAAGCTTTTCCCATGGCTAGAAAGAAGGCCAAGGACATTTTGTGCTTTAGGCAAAGTGCTCAGAGACTGGTGAAATGTATCTTTGTAATTGTTGAAATTGTATGATTTGTCATGTTGTTGTAATTTGTGTAATGTGCCTTGTAACCATATGCAGTTGCAGCCCATGGCAAGTTCTGTGGTTGGACGCTGGGACATTTGTGGGAAGGGGGCATGCATGGACCTACATCCATTTTTTACAATCAAAATGGAACTGTGTTTAATGGCACCTAGAAAGTCTCTGTAACACAATGGAAGGGAAATGACAACACGACCCCTAGAAGGAATCCCTTGTTTGAGACCCCTGTTCTATTTCCTAACTAGTCAAACATTATAGAAGCTTGCTTCATTGTTTAATCCAGCTAATCTATTAGCATACAGTATAATAAGTATTATAGTTGTTTTAGTTCTAGTAGGATTCCATTGCCTAATGCGTAGCATTCAGAAGCTACAACAACAGCAAGCTGTCATTTATCAAGTCCAATTGGCCTTAATTAAAAGAGAAGGGGGAGATGTGGGTGGAGCGCAAAGCACATTCCTAGCAGCAGCAGCTGATGCAATGCTGTGAGAATACTCCAGCTCCCAGAACCCCCCTGGGCACACTCAGGAAGGAAGCTCACCCGCTATAAGGAAGTGACTTTAGTGCCAGCCACGCAGCTCCCTGATCTTTTCAGCCATTGGCTATGAAGGACACGCTGTAACACCCTATATAGGCTAAACACATCTATATAAGCTTGCATACTTCCTGAATAAAGTGGATCTGCGTCACTGAACCTGGTCCCCGGAGTCGGGTCTTTGTGTCTCTGTCATTCTCACCCCCGGCAGGACTTGTCCACATACTATAAAAGATTATTAAGGAAATTCTAACTGCACCATTAATTATTAGTCCAGTATTTGGTAAGAAAATATGGTCAACATTTGGACATCAAGTGAATTATGTTGACTCCTGACTAGGACATCATAGCCTTGGATGATTATTTCTCCATCATCCTCATATAAAATCAGTCTTATAATTCTTTTTGCTGAAATTTGTAAATTTATTTTCCAGTATTCATCACTAACTGAATTTATTTTATATGACTTAAAATGTAGACATTGTTGTCCAATAACAACTATATAAGCAACATTTGAGTTGATCAACTTTGGTTCTATTTAGTGAAACAATATTATGACCATGGCTATTTAATGCACAGTTAAAAGTTGAGTATGCAGTTAATCTACTAATTATTTGCCATGTGTTTTGCAAAACATAATTTCTTTGACATGTTTATTGAACAACTGTATTGTCTCTTCATTGCAAATAGAGAGTTACTATTGATCTTGACATCTCTTAAGATGCTTGTCAAATTTAAATCCTTTATGCAACTTATTTTTCCTGAAAACTGTCTGGGGCAATTTTCTAAATGAGACACAAGCTTTGTTTTCTAAATCACTGAAAAGAAAGAATTGCATTCAATGTAGTGTATGTCCCAATACACTTTCAATACATTTTCTTTCATTCTCATTTTCTATTGCTTCTTAACTAACATGAAAATAGTTTTATATTTTCTCTCCCAATTTTAGAAGGTAATGGATGCCTTAGATTTTATAACTTTGTAATTCTTTTCTCTCTTTCTTTATTCAATTTCTCCTTGTCTGCTTTCCAATATATAAAACTTTATTCTACAAAATGATTTTATTTAGTATTCTTAGCCCTTCTTTCCCTTCTACTTACCAAATTTCTCACATGTGGTTCACAAGTTCAAGTTTAGCTTCCACCTAATTGTTTTTTAACTCTCTGAAACACATTTTCATTTTCACCACTCAGGCTAAAGTGATGACCACAAACTTAACAACAATAGTCTCCTTATCCCAAAATTATCATCATCATCATCATCATCATCATCATCATCATTATCATCATCATCATTATCATCATTATCATCATCATCATCTCTATCACTACCCTTATGCTTCTTGATGTCACTCTCAACATTGATTACCAATTCTATCAGAAAATTATTTCCCCTCTATGGTATCTAGAAATGTTTGTGGTTTTATTTCTAAAATATAAAGCTCCATGAATTCTTCCCTAACTCCATGAAGGTTTCTAAATTTTTTCTTTCTTTAAAACATAAGATGAGCTATTCTAATTAAGATGGCATTCAAGGAATGTGACCATGAAGTAGGGGCCACACACGAAACCAAGCACCAAAAAGGACAGAAAGGCCACATTCAGTAAAATGCACCATACTTTAATGAAATCCTAAACTATACCTTGCATGAAAGAAAGCATTCATACATAAAAACAAGTAAGAATTTTTGCTCATATGAGGGATTTTTACTTCATTACCATTCCTCCAACTGCCAAATAAATATCACTCACATTCTCAAAATAATTAAAATTTCTTATAAAAGTTATCTAATTTAATTAAAAAAAAAAGAATTTGAGAACAAATAAGCTAAGGTAGACAGTTTGTTATGCCTCATTCCTTCTGGAAGGAGCAATGTTGACTGCATATATAGCAGTCTTAAAAGTTTTCAAAATATATAATTCATTCTGAATACATGATATGGATTTATCTTGACCTAAACTCTCCTATTGAAATGCAGATTGGAAAGGAATGTTTTGTAACTCTTCTGGGTAATAATACTTACTTCTACAATCACATCCACAGTGCAGCTTAAGGAACTAAATTCAGATGTGAAGAATACACTCTCCAAAATAAAAATAATAAGCATCTTTATTAGAAAACCAAAAAATTAATAACCCCTTTTCACCCTATAGAATAATCCATAGCTATTTCCATTGTTTTGAGAACTAAAACCCTCAAAACGAGATATTATCCTGCACAAAAGGAGAAAAACACAACTTTAGATATGTATGATGTTCGCTTTCATTTCATAGAGCTAGTATGAATCTCTGCAGCTGTAATCCTGAAGAAATGAAATTAAAATGATGAATATAAACTATTGAGGCCCCTAATATGGCAATGACCCCTTTTGGCCTTGCTCTATCCCCACCTTACCTTTACATATCCCTGAACGTAATAAGCCTGCCACCACTAATGTTATAAAGTAGTAATTGTTCCTAATTGGTAGGGAAGCGACAGACCATTCTGGTAATGTTGTGAAACTATAAGAGAGGAGGAGTGAGAGCATTCACAGGCCCAGCAGTAATTATCCACTAATTTGGCCTGTTTGTGTGGGGACAGCTCATTATAGCCCTTAAGAAACCTCAGAATAAAGAGGAAAAGTAGGTAGGAGGCAAGGTTAAATAATTAGTGTTCAGCAGATTTTTTTAAAAGATTCAAAGAATAGGATTAAGGGTGGGAAATGTGACCAGAGTAACAATTAAGAAATAGTAGAATGTTCTGAACTTAAGTGAGTTTTTTGTTTTTGTGGGAGCAGGGGTATATAAGAATCTTTTTTTATGGCATAAAGAATGACCTGTCACTTTTATTACACTCTTTCCATTATGACCCTGAACATCCCCCTTACATTTTATGGTGGCAATCTCATGCTTAACAAGAGATCTTCATGAGTCCTAAAAAGATTTTTACAGTTTTTATAAAATAGTGTGTAAAAAGTTTTTCATAGTTTATCTACAACATTAGATTTGTTTTGAGGGTTAAAGCTATATTTGTGTGTGCACACATGGACAGGTAGCATGACATAGATTTTATAAAGAAATAGTTATTCTATAATTTTGTTAGTACACCAGAATCCCAGGATTTCTTACTTACATATATCTAATACCTCTATTTCAATATAAACCATGCTTACTCTTGGTGTATGAATATAATATGTATATATTTTTTAAAAATATACATATATAGACTCATAAATAATTGATTTATATATATTTTTAAATATTTTCTAAGGGTATCATTTTTACCAGTCTCCTTTTAAAAAGTGTTTTTTTATTTACTTATGTGATTGTAATTAAAGCTTCTTTTTTCACCTAACAGAAAGTGAGATGCAATGGATCAATTATTTTAAGCTAAATGAGCTGTATAATTTGAGTCAATCAGGAAAGACCTATGTATGTCTTAGATGTATATTTATTGAAGGACTTTGGGGAAAGTTTCAGGATATTATAAACACAATTTCTTTGCCTAAAAGATGAGAATATGCCTAACTACAATATAAAAATAGAAGCTTGTGTCTTATCCAACAGCTTTAAGCTGCAATACAAAATTAATATATTTTATCCATAATATACATTAGAAAATTTTGCCTTAACTTAGTTAAAAATGAATATGCTTAAGCCAAGAGTTGGGTTGGAATAGTATTCTGCTTTCCATAAGGAAATTGTAGAGTATCAATATAAATAAGAGTAAATTATTAGAAAACTATCATCATTTAGAAAACAGTTTAAAACATAAGCCAAGATCTTTAGTTACTAATAATCAAGCACTGTCTCCATTTATGAATCAAGTAACTATAGTATATGAATAACTACATTAATTATTGTCATTTTTTTCTTTTTTTATTTTCCTTCTTTTATAAACATTCATTGATAACTTTAAATGAATGTCACATTTTAACTACTTAGCAAATGGATCTTTCTGCCATCTCAAGGTGCTAAAAAGACAAAAAGAAATTATAGTTTAGAGCTGTTTAGTCAATAGATTTGAGGAGCAAACATCCTGTTGAGAAAAATACATGTTGTTTTTAAAGAGGCAGCAGTAAGATTAATAGCTAGCTGACTACTTAATAAAAATTATGGAGGCCACAAGACAAAGGAAACCACATTTAAAGCACTAAGAGAAAATAGCTGCCAACTTAGAATTTTATCTATAACGAAACTATTCTTTACACATGAAAGTAAAGATATTAACATATAAGACAAAAAAACTGAACGAATTTATTATCAGAAAATGCATACAAAAGGAAAAGCTAAGTGGAGATTACCAAGTAGAAGGAAAATTATTATGGACATAAACTTGGAAATGAAGAAAAAAATATATAAAGCAATTTATAGAGTATACAGGTAAATATATATGTATATTGACTGCATAAAATAATAATTGCAGTATGTTGGGTTCCAACCTATATGTACAGTTAAAATTTGTGACAATACCACATATATTGAAATAGTGATAAAGTTAATATGATCTAATTTTATTATTATTATTACTATAATTAATTAAATGAGAGGCAGGAGGCAGGCAGGCAAAGACAGACTCTCGCATGCACCTTGACCTGAATCTACCCGACAAGCCCCCTACCGGGCAATGCTCTTCCCATCTGGGATTGCTGCTCCATTGCTCAGCACCCAAGCTATTTCAGTTCCTGAGGTAAGATCATAGAGCCATCCTCAGCACCCAGGACCAAATTGCTCCAACAATTTGAGCCATGGCTGCCGAATGGGAAGAGAGAGGAGAGGGAGAGGGGTGGAGATGCAGATGATCACTTCTCCTGTGTGCCCTGACCAGACTCAAACCCAAGATTTCCATATGCCGGGCTGATACTCTACTGCTGAGCCAACCTGCAGGGTCTTGTTATATTTTTTGATACATAGTTGAACAAGTCAAAAATACAAAAATTATATATATATATATATATATATATATATATATATGACCAAATATATCAATAACTACATTAAATGTAACTAGGCTAAATATTCCAGTTAAACAACAAAATTTTCAAAGTGAATTAAAAGATAATTTTAATTATATGCTGGTTAAGAGATCCATTCTAAATATAAGGACACAGAAGCATTTAAACAAAAATATGGGGGAGAAACACAATCAAAACAAAACTGTTGATGATCTATTAATGTCACAAAAAGTAGTTTTAAGATAAAGAGCATTGACAGAGTATGTGTGGCACTGCGGGAGAGAGAAGCTTCCTGATCATGGGTCTGGGGAGCAGCAGGGTTGCTGCGACATGGGAATTATGTCAGACAGTAGGGGCAATTTTGATGACAACAACTTTCATGATGTGAGGGAGAATGAAGGACTAGATGACTCGGAGAACATTGAGGAAAGCCAGGATAATGTTGAGGCCCTCTCTCCAGGAGAGCAACCACACACCAACCAGAAATGAATCACCATACTGTATGTGACCAAGTATAAGCAGGACCTAAGGCTGGGCATCTGAGCCCTTATATTGCAATGTGTGCCTCAGTGATGGTAGAGCTGGAGGGGAAGACAGATCCTTTACTCATTGCCATAAAAGAGGTCAAGGACTGAAATATTCACATCATTATTCATGCTACCTTCCAGACAGGAGCTATGAAGACTGGGAGGAAACAAGCTCATCATCAGCAACTGAACTGGAATCATCTTCCCAACTGTGCCTCATCTCTGAGTTCTAATCTCATATTCTTTTTTTTTTAATTTATTGATTTTAGAGAGAGAGAGAATGGAGGTGGGAAGAGAGAAGAGGGAGAGAGAATTATCAATTTGTTCTTGTATGTGCCCTGACCTGGGATGGAACTGCAATCTTTGCTACTGAGACCATTCTCTAAGCTATGAAACTATTGTATTTGGCCAGGGCAATTGTCACATTCTTTATACATGTAAATAAACTATTCAACCTTTCTACCCCCCCCCCCCAAAAAAAAGATGTATTGCCAGATTTAGAGAATATAAATTATAATTATCAAAAGATCAAATTATCAAGCAGATATAATTATGTTAAATTTTTATGTACTTAATAACATTACTAAAGATTATATAAAGCAAAAAAATGTCAAAACTAAAAAGAGTGATTAGCTGTATACAAAATCAAGGTGGAAAACTTTCATACTTATCTCAAGATCTGATATATGACAAAAAATTCCAATGAGCATAATGATCTCAAAAACATAATTATCCTGACTTTTTCAGAGCAATGTACCCACCACTGAATATATATTTTGCCACTGCCCATCAAAATTACCCCAAATTCACCATATGCAAGACTATAAAAAACTTACAAAATTCAAAGAAAACTAATTAGAGATGCTCTTTTGTTTTAGGGAAATTAAAGTTAAAAAAATGCAAAAGATTAGAAAATTACCAAATATTTGGAAATATATTCAATGGCCATATCGTTAGAGATTAATAATAAAAATTAAAAATACTCTAAACTAAATTACAATAAAATATGAGATAACAAATTTGTAAAATACAGCTAAATCTAGCCTAAGTGAAAATTTATAAACTTTGAAATTGTATAATAGAAACTTCTTCTAAAAAGATTCATGGTCATGTGTGATATATGTATATCTCACATGAAATTAAGGAAAGAATATCAAAATAAAGTTAATAAATTGAGAGAGAAATGAGTAATATAGTTAGTAAATTTAAAGAGTTGATTTTTGAAAAGAGTAATAAAATAATCACACTTCACACAAATGTTCAAGAAAAGTTGAAGGCACAATTTACCAATACCAGGAATGAAAAAGGGAAAATGCTTATAAATTCTAAATAACTTAAAAGTAAACAAGATAATACTGTAAAATATTTACACAGTATATATGAAAAATAACAAAAAAAATCAACAAATTCCTCAATAATCAAGCTAAAAAAAGTGGCACAAGAAGTGAATAGAATAAAATGAAATAAAACACTACTCAAAATAAAGTTCTAAAAAACCAAGTCTACCTCAACAGACTATGCCTAAAAATTATGAAATCTGGCAATAATAAAAGAACTATTGCTATGCACAGTATGAATTATCTAATAAGAGTAACATTTACTGAAAGCAACAGAGTACATTCTGAGTAATTCCATTTATATACAGAAGGCCAATCTATGGTCTTAAAAGTCATAGAGGTATATATTTTTATAATGGAAGTGATAGGGAGAGGGCAAAAAGTGGCTTTGTGGGATGCTGAGAATGTTTTATTTTTTGATCTAGGTCTTCATTACACTGGTGTACTCACATTTGAAGAATCATCAATTTGTTCATTTGTGCATTTTTCTAAAGAAATCTCTGGTTCTCAGCCAGGGCCTATTCCCCTCTCACACTCCTCCCTCTAATTCCCGGGGGATTTTCTAAACTGTCTAGAGATATTTTGGTTGTTACCACTTGGCAGGGGTGCTACTGGCATCTAGTGGGCAGAGGCCAGAGGTGTTGCTAAACATTTACCAATGCAGAAGACAGCCTTCCTCAACAAAAAAATTCTGGTTTGAAATGTTAATTATTGCCAGGGTTGAAAAATCCTGATAAATATATATAATGTTATTTAATATTAAAGTACATTAATTTTTTAAAAAATATATCTACATAGACATGGTTTTTATTCTGTATGGAAGTTTAAATGTATAAAAAAGACCAATTCTATCAAAGACAAAATGAATAGGGCATACAGATAATAAAGTAATTGAAGTTAATGAAATGTAAGCACAAATATTTAGATTTGAGGAAGACTCATCATAAACAGTACTTTAATCTTAGGTATATGTACTATTACATATTTATTTGTAAGTCATTATTACAATTAAAATTATATATTCTATAAAACCAAAATATAAAAAAAGGGGAAACAAATGTGTCCCAAAGCTTACATATGTGAGAATAAAAGTGAGTACCCATTCTAAGTCTAGATTTCTGTAGACCAAGTCAAAAAGAAAAACAATAGGATATATAACTTCAATTGTCTGACAAAAGGAAACATGCTAATTTATCATAAGAAAAAAACTCATATTCCTGACACTGAATTTTAAAGGAAATTTGTAACATGGAGAATTTATAGGCCATTGATGAACACAACACACTGACCTCAACAATAGCTTTTTTTTAAAAAAAAAAAACTATATCAATATTTAAAAGTACAGCTTTTTAAAATTAAATCTCAATAATGGCAAGTGCATAGCGTAACATGCACCTGAGTGGAGCCCTTTCTGCATGGCGGAAGGAAAATGACGTTGCTGGTGTTGCCGTGGGGATTCAGGACAATGACACAGGATCCAAGTCTCTGTTGCAGTAGTCTTCTTTTCCCATGGATCAAACAGGGTCCACCAACTATTTGTGTAAAAAATGTTTTCTTGGAACATTTTATGTCCATATATTTATGTGTGGTCTGTCCCTCTCTTCATGCTACAATGGTATGAGTGAGTTATTGTGACATGCTATCACACTGTGAAAAAACTTTTATCATCCTTCATTGTATATGAATCACATAATTTGGAAAATTTTTCTAGAGACTAACATCTCCCTCCATGTATCTGAGACATTTTTTTCTTTGACACACATATTTATGTGGCCTGGAACATTCATTATCATAGGCCTCATATCCTGTGCATTTAGGGCATGTTATTGGAATAATTAGCACTAGCTTAACAAAAGTGACTGCAACCCTCTTAAATAACTCATTAAATAAACAATGTATTTACAACTCTACTTTTCCCGAGCAAAATAGCTCAAATGTCTATCCTAAATGCCAACTATTATGGAGGAAAAGTCCAAGTAAAAGGAGACAGCAATCTTAACTGATTGCAGTTAAATTGGCCTACTTTTCCATATTTTACAGAATTACATGACCAAATAACCATGTTATAGGGTTCCTCCCATGGCCTTGAAAGTGTCAGTGCAACTAAAGGTCTCTAAAGCTGAAATAAGCATCATTTGCTTCACAGGAAAACCACCTCTGACTACATTATATTAGAATGTAATCATTTTTCTATCAGAGATTTATGGTCAGTTGATATTTATGATCAGTCATCTTCCTACTGTGGTGATAAAATTAAGCTAAACCATCTTTTTTGACCAGTATTGTTGAAATGGATAATTGAGATTATTAGCACAGTCTATTAACATATTGCCTTATTTTAGTACGCTTAACAAGTAAGTTAATTGGTCAAGGATAGTATATTTCAATAGTGGGTGGAATTACCATTATAAATTTTGTTCAAGTCATAAAATTCATAAAGAAAAAATACCAAATTGGTTTTTTATATACCATAATTAATCTATTACATTATTTCCGCTTTCTAATATTTAAAGTTATAATAAATACAAGTTTTGATAAAGTTTACATAACTATTTTCCTTACTCCTAAACTAAAAGATGTGTCTCTTGGTTTAAACAAAAAAGAACAAACACACCCTCCAGTCCATATTAACTATATGAACAAATGTTTAGAAGAATTTTTCTTAGACATTCTAGACACAATGTTAAGATTTGATAGTATTATGGTCAAGTAGAACAGAGCAGATTGTGTGACTTCAACACTCTAGTTTCATTTTATGTTTAAAAATACTCTCCCTTTAATATAGTTCGAGGACAGAAGAAATAACAAAAGGCATTCATGGTATTGAGAATATGGAGCCTGAAGCAGTGCGATATAGTAAATTTTCCTTTGGGATGATTCACATCTAAAAGTGAGAGCTTCTATGTTCCTGTGAAAAGTGGGTTACAGTTTGTTTAAATTGAGGCAAATATAACTTTTACATTTCTTCTCAAGTATTCCTGTTAAAAATGTATTTCACACCCCAGGAATGTAATGTTTCTTTTTAGTATATCTTCTATGTATTTTAAAGGATGTGAATATACTCCATTTAAAAAAAAGAAGAAAGAGAAGAAAAAAAATTGGCCTCCTTTAAACTTATTAAATATATCAAGGGAGATTTGAAGGTGAGATAGTAAAAAATACACATACATCACATCCTAAATGTAGAGAATTATCTCCAAAAGAATGATCAAGCAAACAGAATAGCGTGAGACAGTATTTTGAAAACAGAAACACTTGAGAAATATTTTCCATTTTTAAAATAGGGTGACTGTTACAATATTTAAATTTTTGTATGAAATTAGCAGTCTTTTGGCAAAAAAATTATACAAGACAACTGCCAGATTAAAATACATAACTCAATCTGTCCTTTAACTCACCACTCATTCTTTCCTCCTGTTTTTTCCTTTTTCTTTCTTATTCCTTTAATCAGAGAAAAGAAGTGCCTTTTTTTGTAATAAGAAATGGAAATAAATTCTGAATGTGTGAAGTAGAAATAGTAAGTAATCACAGACATTCTGAGTTCATTATAAGCATTCTGCTCTAATTTTTTTTTAATCCAGAAGAATTATTTCTTGTTATAGAGAAACCAAAATAGCTGAGCAGGAGCATATGTTCTTATCATGTTTTAAATGTCAACATTATAATTGTTCATTTGTTAATACTCCAATTGGTTATAACATTAGTTATAAGACTACTAGAAGAAATAACAGTTATCAATTAAATTTGGTACTTTCTAAAAGACAATGTATGAAGCTTTGAACAATTTTACCTTTTCCATATCAGTATTTCCCTGGAAAGCAAGATCCCCATTCTTAAATGTACATACTTAGAGCCACACATGCGCACATGTTTTAAATTAATTATAATAGGTATTGTATATGCATTACATATTATAACCTGCTTTTTCACAACATATTATATTCTGATTATTTTATCATATTGCTGGATATTCTTTTGTGAATTATTTTTAATGTTGAGGTATATAACAATTCACTCAATTACTTCCCTCATTATTAAATTTTGTTTGCTTGTGATAATTTTATTTCACAACCACAATGAATATGTTAATATATATACAAATTTATATTTATACATTTCAGATTAATTCCTACTACATTTATTTATAAAAATTTTGTTAGATAGAAACAAATAACATATTAAAGTGTGTAACGTATGAGACTGCCAATTTCCTAACACCTCACTTTTGAAAACACCAGTCCAATGAAATGGTTGAATGAAAAATTAGCAGTTTATTTATTCTAATTATCTCTTTTATCATATATATTTTTCATTCTACTCCATACCTATTCCATGAATTATTTAGGAAATTTAAAAATTGTTACCAGAGAACTGTTAAATATCTCTTGATTTAACTCAGAGAATTAATTCAGAATTAATTTAGCAACATAGGAATTAATTCAGAGAGGCAAAATAAACTTTTAGGGATACATACAAGGAGGACTAGAAAGAGCCTATTTGACTTTTTTCTATAATTTTTGAAATATGTGAATTAAAATACTTGTGACATACTTAAATGTAATTTAATGTTAACTAGAGATGACATGTTTTATTTATAGATAACTACATCTTCAAACAAGTAGTAAGAAATAAAGCAGGGGTACAAAATAGTATTCATTTTATAGAATTATGTTTTGTAATGATTTCTAGAAAATAACTATTTCATGAAAGAAGGACAACTTGGAGTTGGTTTGATAAAATTTGAAAAAAACAAAAGCAAAGAGTGGTAAGAGACACAAAAGAAAGAACAAAAATTATGAAAGAATAGGAACAAATAAAGGGAAAAAGAAGAGTCTTTAATAACCAATATATTTTCATATAAAGATTATCTAGGGAAATATTTTTCACAAGAAATAGTAACTATAATATTTAAGCTTAGTTTGTGTAATTATAACTTTAATAACAGACAAGAAATATGGGTAATTTAGTAAGGGGTCTGAACTCAGCAGACACTCAAGAGATCAAAAGGAAACCAATCATAAAACTGAAAAAAATCAATGTGTCAATCTTTCTTGAGACCATCTTTGTACTGTAAAGACGTGACTTCAGTGCTGCAGTGTTTGTTTCTGCCTCAATCTTAATGGCCAGCCTAATTGCAAAGGTATCACAGTTTGATAAACCACAAGTCACAACCGTGGATGCCTTCATAATTCAGAAAATAAACAAGACCGTATCTTTTATTAAGTATAGTCTCTTTACTGGACTTCCAAGGTTGGCTGAATTTTATATACATAACCATTCTGTATATTGTATGGGGAAAATGAGCCTGAAATATGAAGTCCAGCAAAGGTAAAAAGAGATAAGCAAAGTAGTGACATAGAGAAATGGACAGTACTCTGGTTCTGTCAACTTCATCTGATACCAGCCTCCATCTACAACTTGCCATTTATGGGACTTACTAAATTTTTATTTCAACTAAATTGGGTTCAGTTTCTGCCACTTAAAATAAAACAATCCAAGCTAATATGATAATTCATTTTATTTATCTCTCATAGTAACACCTCAATACAGTTATGAGGCAAATTTAGAAGATAATTTACCTCTGAGGCTTATAAGTTTAATTAGTGCACTTTTTGCTCTTTCAATATCATTTTTGAAATCTCTGAACACAAAGCCTTATTCTAAATTTTAAGCTACTACAGTGGGGTCAGGGGGAACTACAGAAGGATAATAGCTACAGCTAAAGTTGTTTCATTAAATCCTGTAGGGAAAATGTGTTAAATATAATATTTGTCCAAGAATAAATTCCTTTTTCTGCTTAGAGATAAATATACTAAATACCAGGGTCCTAAATCCAATATGTTAGTCATAGAAGACAAATTTATATGGTTTTCTGACACATTTGTACTGCTAGACTTCACTAAAGCATATGAAGCACACATGTTACTCTGACAGCAAAGAAATGAAAATTATGCACTATATATATTTTTCAGTGGCATCTTTGTAGACCTTGCCAGTATCTGAACTGTTAGTACATGGTTGAATTTCAACTTTGTGCAAGAATTTTTAAAGCAGGTTTATTATACTGCTCAATATATTTGACCATAAATTTTATTATGCAGAGAAAGCAAACTTTTTCCAAACATGGAATTTTTATTTTTATTTTCTAGTGAGAGAGACAGAGACAGAGAGAGAGAGACAGACAGACAGGAAGGAGAGAGATAAGAAGCATCAATTCTTTGTTGTGGCACCTTAGTTGTTAATTGATTGCTTTCTCCTATGTGCCATGACGGGGGCAAGGGAGAGCGGTGACTACAGCAGAGTGAGTGAGCCCTTGCTCAAGGCAGCGACCTTGGGTTCAAGCCAGCAACCTTGGGCTTCAACCAGTGACTTTTGGGTTCAAGCTATCAACCATGGGGTCATGTCTATGATCCTATGCTCAAGCTGGGGACCTCGGAGTTTTGAACCTGGGTCCTTAACATCCCAGTCTGATGCTCTATCCACTGAACCACTGCCTGGTCAGGCCCAAACATGAAATTTTACAAGCATCCATTAATTGTTTAGTATAGCAAGGCTTTTGAATTCTAGATATTTTTTTAATACAGATGTGGCTTTTCAGTAACCTTCATCCTTAAGAAAAAAAATAATATATCCCTCAATTTAGTGTTTTCAGTTTACAGTATATAGTTTTAATACTGACCCCTTCTGTCAGCCTACTTTAAGAAGACAGTGTTAAAATAGCACTAGAAGATTTTAGGTAATTTGGAATCTTTTTTATTCCTTGAAATGAGCTCATCACTAAATGAGAATTTTAACAAATATTGAAAATACTTTCACTGTTCTATTATTTCATTCAGTCCTGCTATTGACACTGCACTCAGTTCTTTGTCAAGAATGAAATTGAGCCTGACCAGATGGTGGCACAATGGATAGAGCCTCGGACTGGGATGTGGAGGACCCCAAGGTTACCAGCTTGAGCACAGGCTCATCTGGTTTGAGCAAGGTTCACCAGCTTGAGCCCAATGTCCCTGGCTTGAGCAAGGGGTCACTCAGTCTGCTATAGCCCCCCAGTCAAGGCACATATGAGAAATCAATCAATGAACAACTAAGGAGCCGCAATAAAGAATTGATGTTTCTCATCTCTCTCCTTTCCTGTCTGTCTGTCCCTCTCTCTGATTCTCTCTGTCTCTGCCACCAAAAAAAAAAAAAAAAAAAAGAATGAAATTGAGCCTGACCAGGCAGTGGTGCAGTGTATCAGACTAGGCAGAGTATTAGATTGGGATGCAGAGGAACCAGGTTCAAAACTCCGAGATTGCCAGCTTGAGCATGGATTTATATGGTTTGAGTAAGGCTCACCAGCTTGAGCCCAAGGTCGCTGGCTTGAGCAAGGGGTCACTCGGTTTGCTGTCGTCCTCCGGTCAAAGCACATATGAGAAAGCAGTCAATGAACATCTAAGGTGCCACAACAAAGAATTGATGCTTCTCATCTCTTTCCCTTCCTGTCTGTCTGTCCCTCTCTCTCTTTCTGTCTCTGTCACACACACAAAAAAAAGAATAAAATTGAACTCACTGCTAATAAACCATATTCAGGTTTGAAATAAATTAGGTCAATCTGAGACAAATTGCAAATTATTTGAAGTTTATTATTGACATTTCACTCTTAATTTTTAAGAAATAAACTAATATTCATTAAGGAAAAGATCAATACTCAAAGGAAAACTCACCTTACTAGTGTGGGATTTGGGTGACTCTATTTTACTTATCTACCTACAAATTCATACATATTTCACATACAATTGCAAAAATGAGATAATTACGTGACAGAAACTCTAAAATCAATATGACATAGTAGGATAGAATTTTATTTTGATTCATGTGAATGAAGTTCCCTAGAGAACAATTTTATAAGCAATTCCGTACAGAGGTCCTTCCAGCTCATTGTTTAACAAACCTTTGGTCGTGGCTTTTTCTCCTCATGCTCCAAAGTAATCACATCAACATCCCAGGAAGTAAGATGGAATCACTGCCCCCTAAAAATATAACATGAGCAATGTGTATGTGTGTGTGTGTGTGTAGTTCTAAATTTTCAATAGCCTACATTAAAAGAGTAACAAAAAAATTAATTTTTATAATAGACCATTTTGATATGGAATCAGTACAAACATTAATAATATAAAATTTTACTTTTTTCTTGGAAATTTTATATGTATTTTTTTTTTTAAATATTTTTTATTTATTCATTTTAGAGAGGAGAGAGACAGACAGACAGACAGACAGACAGAAAGGAGGAGCAGGAAGCATCAACTCCCCTATATGCCTTGACCAGGCAAGCCCAGGGTTTTGAACCGGCGACCTCAGTGTTTCCAGGTCGACACTTTATCCACTGCGCCACCACAGGTCAGGCATGTATTTTTATATTTATAGAATTTGTAGAGTTTCTCAATTTAAGTTAGTCCCATGTCAAGTGTTCAAAGTGTGGTTAATGGTTACCATATCAGACACTGTCCACATAACTTTGGAAGCAATACAAACAAATTATCTTTCATCAGTTTTAAGCAAAATTGTACTGGAAGCCCTAGTTAATTCAATAGATACAGAAAGGGAATAAAAGTATTAAAGACTGGAAAGAAAGAAATTAAAATACCTTTAGTCACAGATGACATGATTATCTATGTAAAAATCTCCACAATTTGATACACACTAAAAATTCCTATAACAAATACAGAAAGATTATAGGATACACAAGGTTAATAATATACAAAAGTAAATTGCTTTTGTATATACCATCAATGAAGAATTGCAATTAAAAATAAGTAATTTTGTCTTTATGTTGGAGGATCAGATAAAATTTTCTTCATTTTTAAAGCTTAATAATGAAATTATCCCAAAGTAGAGAACTCTGGTTCAATATCACCAGGTTCATGACGGATACTTTGGAGCTTCATATTGTAATATTTATTTTATATTTTATAATTACTATAATTATAAACTCTAACATTGACTTTGTTCCATTAGATTGTTTTTATGCTTCAGATACTACACTATCACGTGGATCACTGCTCTTTGATGTCCTCTATATATATATTATATATTACTTTATCGCTGACCCTGTTTTCATTATTATTATTATTACTGCTTATTTGATTGTTTTTCTCATTTTTTCTATGCATATCTCTTATGCATATCCATTTATATCAATTATTCTTAGGTACTGATGAATTTTATATATATTCAGATGTATTCTGAAATATCTTTCTTTAAATCAGTCCATTTCATTTCACATCTTTTTGGTCTTTGTTAATTTATTTTCAATTTTTGAATATCTGGTTCACATTTTACATTTGCAATTTCTTGTTTAATTATCTTTAATATTAACCTGAGTTTAATGTTATGTTTTTCTTTCTTTCTTGGTTTGTTTTTTTTTTTTACTATTTTTTAAGTAAGAGAAGGGGTGATAATGAGACAGACTCCTGCATGCACTCCAACCAGGATCCACCTGGTAACCCTATCAGTGATCAATGGTCCGACCAACTGAGATATTTTTAGCACCTGAGGTTGAGGTATTACGACCAATTGAGCTATCCTCAGCATCCAGTGTCCACGCTTGGACCAATCAAGCCACTGGCTATCGGAGGAGAAGAGGGAGAGAAGGCAGGCAGAGGGAGAGGGAGAAAAGAAGATGGCCACTTCTTCTGTGTACTGTGACTGGGAATCATAACCTGGGACGTCCATACGCCAGGCAGACACTCTATCCACTGAGCCAACTGGCCAGGACTTGTGAGAATGTTTTTCTTCTGCATCATGGCCTGATTTAATTTCTGTGCTTTAACCTAAGAGTTTTTATTATTTTTATTTGTTTAAAAGTATCTTTATATGGATGCTGGGTTTTACTTTTCTTTATTGTGTTTGTTTTGGAGTCTCCTCTACCTTAATTGCAAAATACTTCTGAGTGACCAGAAGTGGTTTTCCAGAGGTCTGAGTTCAGCGCCTTCACCCTCTGCTACAAAATAAAAGCTGCTCTAAAGAACAAATTTAGTTTGTTTTAAATATATGGCACTTATTTCTTTTGCTTTACATCTTCTAATTCTTTGCTTCCTTCCTGTCTCAGTAGGGTCATCCTCTTCAGTTACTCTTTTCTTCTCCTCACAACCCAGGACACCCAAGGACACCATCTTCAAAGGTGTGTCTCTTCCGCAGAAGCTTTGAGTTCTCAAGAGGGCCATCTCTAATCCCATACATTTTTCAAGCCCTTTTCTTGTGAGTGATCAGTAGCCAGTGGCCTAATTTGCCATGTTACTACTAGAATAAGGTCATTTCTGTCTGAAAAAAAAAACTCCGGTTGGTATTATCTGTGTTCTGTTACACTCTCTTTTCCATTCAGTGCCCACCAACTGTTTTCTCTGGATTCCATCTGGAACTAATTTTTCCGGTCTTGGGTGTTTATTTTCCCTATTAAGTTTTATCATCTTAAATGGGAGAGTTAGTTGGTTCTATTTACTTTGTGTGTGTGTGTGGGTGTGTGTCTGTGTCTTTTAATTTAGGAGAAAATTTGGAAACATTAGAATATAAAATAAGCCCTGAAACCTCTGAATATTTCTTTATCATTTAAAAGTGCATCTAGGCCTAGGGTGGTGCAGTAGATAGAGATTTGACTTGAAATGCTGAGGTCACTGGGCTTGCCAGGTCAAGGCATCTATAACAACCATCCAATAAAAAAATTAAAAGTGAAGCAACTATGAGTTGATACTTCTTGCTCCTACCCCCTCTCTCCATTATCTGTAAAGTCAATAAATAAATTTTTTTTTTTAAAGTACAACATAGGCATCCCTCCAAAGGAAACATTTTGGGTCCATAATTTCCAAAAATATCTACATTATATTTTATGGCATTGATACTGCAATTTTATTTTATTTTATTTAGTTTTGGTAAAAGTTCTTAGTTACATAAATGAATTCACTCTGATATATTTAAACAGAACCCGGATTTACTAAATATTAATAGGCAAAGTAACTATGCAATTTGTTTTTTAAGCTGTTGTCTTGGAGATAATGTATAATTGTTTTCACTTGCAAATGTGTCCTTCTTGATGATAAATTATATGATCACCTAATTAATGGCTCACACAATTATTAAGGAGCTGAAAAAGAATTTAAGACTAAGCGTCTAGGAACAACACCCACAATTATGCTGCAGAACTGACCAGATGCTGCTACTGCCACTGGTACTGTCCCCACCAAGCTGGAAAAGTCAGACTCTCCCTTTACTTCTTCCTCAGTAACTGCACTGTACATCTGGAACACCCTGAAGCAAGGATACTTCCAGGAATAAGGAAAGTTCCCTCAAAATACTGTGTCTTCATGTTTCTCAATTCCGAATCAGTCTCATGTGAGTGCATCTTCCTCTCGAGCCTACAAGCAGAGTCTCTCCTACAATTCAGATGCAGGCAATTGTTCAGCACTCTGCCAGTCATGTGCACCCACACATACAAGTCTATTATTTCTTGCACGGTCTCAGTTTCCTGGCTGGATTAGAAATACTTCCCCTTAGTTGACCATGTAGCTTCCTAAGTTTTGTTTTCTCCTCCAAGGTATTTATTTATTTGGTTTTCTTGCTTGCTGTTTGATTGATTGATTGAAGAGCTTTACTTTTCAAAAGTGATTCTCTTAAATGGGGAGTCACACATCAGTATTATTCCACTGATTATACACTAAAAATTAATCAAAGATATGGTACATCAAAGAGTAAAATGAAAGATCCTTCAATCCAGTGTATATTAGAATAGTTGATAAATCAGGTACCCTGAGATTAACTCGAAGGATTAAGTGAAACTTGGAGGCATTAAATTTATATCCAAAGTGAGGCAGACATAATATAACTGTAAGGTAGGAAGACAGAGAAAATATGGTAACTCTTTACTAAGTTATGAAATGGTATCATATAAAAGGGAGTAGGGGAGATTGTGTCTCTATTTAAACATAGAACAGTGATTAGATGCATATGTAAAAATTAATAATTCTATTATATTTAAGTGTTTTAATTTATTTTTGCTATGTTAAGAGAATTATTATATTGTTTTAGAGGTTGTTCTTAATCCACAAATCCCACTTCCTAATCTAAGAATAGAGTGTGTTTCTATTCAAAAGGCTTTAATTTTAAAAATAATAATAATGAAAAGCTGTGTAATAAATAGTATCTTATTCATTAAATGATCCTAGAGTATTACAGAAAAACAAAAATTTTGTCAATTCATTGGCAAGTCAAAGAGCCCAAGAAATAGCAACATTTTATTTTTTTATGACATATCAGGTCACATATGTGTAACACTAAATTAGCATATCTCTGAATTTACCACAAGCCTAAATGAGAATATTGAAAATGTTAATCATGTCACAAGAATGGAATATGACCAAAATTACCATTAATGATATAACTTTTCTTCTTTTATCAAATCTAACTCTGTAAGTAGTATGATTATTGTATTGACAAGGATACCTTAGGGTGTAGCCATATAGCATATAGTGTTTCCCATTTATACTTTTGTATTTTCTCAGTGAGGTATGTCCTTTTCCTGCCACTGGATGGAATCTTTGGTAAGCCCTGAGATTTCTCTTGTCATGCTTATGTAACTAGAATGCTATAATCAGAGTTTGGTAATTAAATCAAAACACAGTTCAATACTTAACACAGTTCCAATGTTCTGTAAAAATCAAACCTCTGAACCTACTTATAAGTTGTGGCTTTTTCCTTCCCAAATTCCAGTGGCTCTGAAGTCTGATTAGAAAGATGGTATTGGTTTAGTGCCCTCTCTTTCCTCACCTAGGGCCTGATTCTCTTCTCTCATTTAGCTAATCCCTCAGGGTTGGAGGGGTGGTGTAGGGAGGAGAGTGAAAATAAAAGATGGTTCATACTTGACTACTACACTGTCGTGATCTAGAACCATCCTTCTTTAGACTTGCAAGAATTTTCAAGCAAACCCCTTCTTTCACGGGGCAGCCCAGGGGTACACCAGAGTCTGACTCCCATTGCTGTCCTCTGAGATTCTCTCCAGTGGATAACGTTCTGGCTGATCCCTCCTGAAACCCCATGGTATCAGGAAACTTACCTCCAGCTTCCCTCACTGAAGTGCCCTTGACCTTCCTGGTTGGTTCTCTCAGACAGCTTTCAAGAATGACTCTCTAATGTCCGAGGCAAAAACCACTCTTTCTTTGTCCCCCAAAGTTTTGGGGATCTGCTTATTTCTCAAAATGCAGTGTTTTGCTCTACTACCACAGTGTGAGTTAGTCAGCTTCTCGCAGGTCCAATGCTTCGTGCATGCGTCAGAAACAGAGGTGGGATGAAAACATAACACAGCTCTCTCTAAAGAAATCTGCTTTTTGGGGGTGGGGCCAATAAAGGGTAACGTTCATAAAAATAAAAAAAAAAAGAAATCTGCGTTTTAAATATTCTCCTGCTATAATCATGGCCTATCTTTTTACATTCTTGAAAACGGTGAGAGAGTTAAGTGTTTTCTACAGATTCTGGAATTCTTGTTCTGAAGTTACTTGCATTTTGTACTACACTTCCTCTCTTTGTAATGTACTTCAACCAAAAACTTCCACTTTAACTTCAGGTTCCATTAAGGTCACTCTCTGTGTGTCACAAGTGCTTTTATTTGAGAATTCTCTTGCCCTCCTTTCCTCACCTGTGACTTGCCTAAGACAAGAAACTCATTAAAAAGAATATGGAAAAAATATGTGCTCTCACTACTGTTATATTCATTTGTAGGTATTTCTTTCATTTTCTTCCCAGATGCACACCTATTTTATATTATTTGAATTTATAGCATTTGTATTATGACTATTTTTAATTATTGCTTTAAAATTTCCATACAGTCATAATTTTAATAACAAATGAGTATTCTTAAGAGCCTTTCCAGAATTTAAGTGTTAAATAAATATTATTTTCTTAAAGTTTTGGGGAAAAAACAGTTTTAGATCCTTTGTGCATATAGCTTTGTTTATATTTTATATTAATAGCACATTAGGAAGTGATATATATATATAAATATATATTAAATACATATATATCTATGTAATATAATATATATATATGTGTGTGTATATATATATATATATATATATATATATATATATATATATATTGTCAATGAAATCATGTAAAGCAGATGCCTTTTTTACAAGAATTGTTCTGGTGTATTTGAATACCCAAAACAACCCAGAGTTCTGTAGATCTTCATTACACTCAGGTTTGCAACAAAAATCTCCCTCAGAATGGCAAATCAAAGTAAGGCACAACATTGATATCTTTATTCTATTATTCATCCATTCATGCAACATGCATTTATTGAATGCCTTTTATATAGGTATTGAGCCAAGAGCTATAGGAAATGCTACAAGAATAATATGTGGACTTGCCTTCAGATTTTATTCTGATAAAATATCAAAAATCATAATAATAATTATACAAATTAATGTTTATTGGTTATTATGGGCTATTCATTCATAACAATAATTTACAAACACATTACTTAATCTTCCCAATAATCCTTCCAAGTAGGTGTAAATAACCTAATATCAGATGAGGACACAAAATCTCAGAGAGGTTAAAGAAATTGTACAAGACCAGTTAACAAATGGCACAGGGAGTATTTGGTCCCCTACGTGGCTCTAGAACTATGTATTCATTATACAATGACTTGTGTACAAAGCAGTCTGCCTGTAAGACAGATTCACAGAAAATGTTATTAGTATTCAGAAATAAGGAGTAGTATGATCTACAGAAACAACTGAAATATTTTGTAAAGATAAAAAAGATTGCATCATCAGATAGTTCACAGGTAAATTATTTCTGTTAAGGAAAAGGGCAATTGAGTTTGAATTGTTCAATTGATTTTCTAGACTGATTCAATTTTCTTTGGTTAGGTCTATGTGTCTGAAGCCTGAGAGAAAAATGTCATGTATTCCATAACAGCAGCCAGTCTATACAGCTTCTCCCAATTTGAGAAAGGCCAAAAATATTATTGCTTTTATTGTACAACAGTTCTCATTATCCATAGTGAATGGAACCCAATGAATTTTTTCAGTTAGTGAGCTTCTACTCTCATCAAGTACACACACTCAGAGAGATGTATGTTTTCTATAGGCAGTGAGTGGGTTTTCAGGTGGTTTTTAGTCATTCATTTATTAAAATTAATAATTGCTGTAACATTAATATAGACCAAATGGGAAGAGCATTTATAAAATCATTTTCAACAAATGATTTCCACTTTTGTAAGAGAACTCTGGCAACTATGTCTCTAACCTCACTTATAATAACATGAAAACTATCACCATTCTGTCAGCACCAGTACATTTCATTTCAATATCTGTGGAGTCTACTTTCATTGCTTTCTTTACTGTTTACATTACACATTATTTATATGAAAACATTTGAGAGCACACTGTTTCTGTTACAAACCTAATTTTAGGGATAAAAGGAAGAATATGAATTTTAAATAATTTTAGTTAAACTATCTTGATAGCACTAGTGGTACTTTTTTGAGGTTTCTTATGGCAACCAGATTTTCTAAAGTTATAGAAAGGATCCTTACTACTGTCAACATCAAAATCATCAAAAGACTTCTATCATGCCCCATAGGATGCTCTTACATGGAGCTACTTAAATGGTATATCGCCTTGAGGTTTCTATGCAATACCAAAGTTTCAATTATCTTCTCATATTTTATTATACTCATTCTATGCCATTTTTTTTCAGAACACTCAATGGTAAATGTTTTTAAGCTGGTGAAAGGTACATATACCCCTCTAAGAATTATTAAAATTATTTTTTTTAATTCTACACAAAGATTTATTTATTTATTTATTTATTTATTTATTTATTTATTTTGTGGCAGAGACAGGGAGAGTCAGAGAGAGGGACAGATAGGGACAAACAGACAGGAAGGGAGAGAGATGAGAAACATCAATTCTTCGTTGCAGTTCCTTAGTTGTTCACTGATTGATTTCTCATATGTGCCTTGACTGGGGGGCTACAGCAGACCAAGTGACCCTTTGCTTGAGCCAGCGACCTTGGGCTCAAGCTGGTGAGCCTTGCTCAAACTAGATGAGCCCACGCTTAAGCTGGCAACCTTGGGGTCTTGAACCTGGGTCCTCCACATCCCATTCTGATGTTCTATGCACTGCACCACTGCCTGGTCCCTGGTCAGGTCAAACATTTTAATTTTAATGACATAATTAAGTAAAAAAAGTATTGAATGTTTAAGGTCAAAGAATTATATTTTAAATTAGCCTACATAGCCACAATAGAGTCTATATAAATTTATGCATCATAGAACATAAATACTCTCAGATAAAAATGTCCCCATGGTGCTTATATTTGAAAGTATAAGAATTAAATATGCCTTCCTCATCTCTGGTGGTACAAAACTCTACTATATAGAATTTTTATGTCTTAATTGCATTTTTGTATTTTTTATGTAAAATACTAGTATGTCACTAAAATTTTTATTTTTCTGTGTCATAGCATAAGATACAATAAAAAATAGCATTGGTCCAGTGTAATTTATTCCACAATTGCCTCCAAATTCTGTTGAATATAACATCCCTACCTTTCTTTCTTATGGACTATTAGAGTACTTATTTCTTTATTATCTTTTTCTTCTGAATTTCAACTACTTCTTTATCTTCTTTAAACTATATTGCCGTATTTTATAACATACTGAACTGATATTACATTTTTATAATTTACAGTTTTCTAAGTTTGAAGCTGATGCATCAAGAACAGTTGTCTTATTAGATCTGATTCAATTAATTAGATGCAGGTAAATATTATTTAAAATATAACATAAATTAAAAATCCAGGTTCTGGTGTTAGATTTCCTGGATTTAACATTTCCTAGCTGTCTGTCAGTGGGCAAGTTAATTAAGCTATACATGACTCAATTTTGTAATCTATGGAGTGGGGATACTAATAGTATCATGCCATTGGGTTGGTGGGAGGACTAAGGGGGTAATCCACATAACACTTAAAATAAAATCTGGCACAAAATAAGTACACATTAACATTAGATATTTGAAGGCTTTCATTACTATAATCATAATTATTATTATTACATAATAACTTATAATTATTATATATTTTCATTTAATTTGAAAGACATCTTAAAAATTTTACCAAACACTGAGGATATAAAGATGAATAATGTATAGTCACTTTTGTGGAAAAGTAAGGAACCAGAGAGAATAATATGTGATAGGCAAAAAAGAGGATAAGAAAAATGCACAAAAGCATTTGAAAATATTCATAAATATTTAATTTTATGAATTCAGTTAAGTCTATGGATACCAAATTTATATGATTGCAGCAATAAATAAAATTTGAACTCTGGCTCAAATTAAAATGAATTTCACATTTTTTAATTTACTATCACTTTCAGTTTAAAATTTTAACTCATCCACTTTTTTTACATTTTCTTTGGGGGGGCTTTTCCTATTGTCATTTTGTTCTGAGTTTAGAGCTTATATTTACGAACATGGGTCTTATTAATTTCCTAAATTAGTTAATATTTATTTTATGTATTTCCACATTGAGATGAGACAATGTACTATACTTAAAATTTTAAGTATCTTTGTTGGACTTGAAGGGGTTATAATTTTTCAACAGAAAATGATTTTTTATTAAATTCATACTTTTCAAGTTATTTTAAATATAATAATTAATATATATCCAATTGAAAAGAAACTTTATTTTTCATAACTCGTCACTATTTAATATTGTGTTATACTGCTATTTCTTTATTTGTGCATTTATTGTTTTTCTCAATAAAACATGTTTCATGAATACAGACACTCCTTTGGATATTTCAGTACTCTATAAACTGTACATTGCACATAGTGTATGGATATGTGGGTGCACATTATGTGGCATTTCCCAAACTGAATTGATCTTGGATTATTTTCACTATGGCTCTTTTCACAGAACTAGTATTCCTTGGAATACACTTTGGGAGACACTGCTAAATAGTTTCAGTTTAGTTTTCCAGGTCTACCTTGTATCTTTTTCCTCACACAATTGGCCCCAGATGATGACTTGTACAGATTGTGTTGATAGCCTCCCTTTCCTTTCCCTGTGCTTCTGGTTGGACTCAGACAATCAAAAGTAATAGCAAAAGAAAGGAGAAAAATGGATGTATGGAGACATGCATCTCTACTGGAGGCCTCAGTTGCCATAAAGTGACCCTCACCATAAAGCTCTCCTCTCTGTAACCTCCTCCATGTTGTTGAGTCAAATAACTTTGGTGGAGGCCTCTCAGGTCCTCAGCCCCTCCTTTTTCAAGCCCCAAGTTACTGCGCTATCATTTGTTGGTTTTCTAAATTCGGCCCATGGTGTCTTAAGAAGTCTCTTTGGCCAGCTCACTTCAATTGCTTAGTGTGAGCATACCATCCGATTCTTGTCAAGGTTTTAACTATTCCATGCTGAGCTCTAGTCCCACCATCTCCTTAGTCCTTTAATTAGATAGATATTTAGGTAAGGTCTGTCTCGAGATATATTCTCTCATTAATATACTAAGTAGAGGTTTTAGAGTTGCATGACTGGGAAACATGAAGTCAGAGTACCCATGCATAAAATGTTATGTGTGTCACAAACACATATGTGATTTCTGCAGAGAACATCCGTATACTTTGATAAATTCTCAGAAACAAACAGGAGTTTAATCATGCTCTTGTGATTACAGTCTCTGCTATTTGACATTTTTCTTTTCACTGAAAATTAAAGACATGTATTAGTAAAAGCATGCTCTTCCTAAACCAAAAGAGTTCTTTCTTTCTTTTATTTAGTAATACATCTTACTAGGCTTTTATTAGTTGCATAAATTTATTTCTTTATGGAGAAATTAATTTCATTTTACTTTACATACCCTAACACTCATTAGACAAATATGTATTGATTTCTTATGTATTTTATTAGGTTCTAGATACACAGGAGTGAACAGAATTAATATGATTCTCACTTTCATAAATTTTTATCTAAATTACTTTTTTTTATTTAGACATATCCAGAAGATATATTCTAGAAAAATTCCACATTTTATAATATAGCATATTTGACCTAATTTACTAACATTAATTGTTTATATTCATCTTTGCCAGCTAATCTATAATTGTCTTGACACCAGGAAGTCTATATTACACACTGTGGAACTTCAAGAATATTTGACATTGCGTCTGATAAGGGGTTAATAACCAAAATTTATAAAGAACTTGTAAAACTTAATACCAGGAAGACAAACAATCCAATCAAAAACTGGGCAAAAGAAATGAATAGACACTTCTCCAAAGAGGACACACAGATGGCCAATAGGCATATGAAAAAATGTTCAACATCACTAATGATTAGAGAAATGCAAATTAAAACCACAATGAGATATCATCTCACACCAGTCAGAATGGCGCTCATCAATAAAACAACACAGAATAAGTGCTGGCGAGGATGTGGAGAAAAGGGAACCCTCCTGCACTGCTGGTGGGAATGCAGACTGGTGCAGCCACTGTGGAAAACAGTATGGAGATTCCTCAAGAAATTAAAAATCGAACTGCCTTTTGACCCAGCTATACCACTGTTAGGAATATACCCCAAGAACACCATAGCACTGTCTGAAAGAAGAAATGCACCCCCATGTTTATGGCAGCATTGTTCACAATAGCAAAGATCTGGAAACAGCCCAAGTGTCCATCAGAGGATGAGTGGATTAAAAAGCTTTGGTATATATATACTATGGAATACTACTCAGCCATAAGAAATGATGACATAGGATCTTTTACAACAACATGGATGGGCCTTGATAACATTATACTGAGCATAAGAAATAAATCAGAAAAAACTAAGAACCATATGATTCCATACATAGGTGGGACATAAAGATGAGACTCAGAGACATGGACAACAGTGCTGGGGTTACAGGGTGGGGGGAGGAGAGGGAGGGGGTTGGGGGAGGGGAGGGGCACAAAGATCATGGCTTTTCAGCATTTGCCATATTCCCCCTTTAATGTATAGACAGACAGCAAATATTTACTTATGGTGTTTCCACTATAAAAACTGCTGTCTTAGGGACAAATGCTGATGAACTATTTCAGCAGTTCCTCCTTCTTCAAAGACTTATATGTCAACATAGAGCTCCATGTTTCATAGGACATACTCAAGCTCACTCCATGCTCCCTGGAGCTTTAGCACAAGGGAATGCCCTTTCTTTTTTCTTTTTTTTCTTTTCTTTTTTTCTCTTTTTTTTTTGTTGTTGTATTTTTTCTTTTAATTATTTATTTTTTGTATTTTTCTGAAGATGGAAATGGGGAGGCAGTCAGACAGACTCCCGCATGCACCTGACAGGGATACACCTGGCATGCCTACTGGGGGGGAATGCTCTGCCCATCTGGGGTGTTGCTCTGTTGCAACCAGAGCCATTCTAGCACCTGAGGCAGAGGCCATGGGGCAATCCTTAGTGCCTGGGGTGGCTTTGCTCTGGTGGAGCCTTGGCTGCGGGAGGGGAAGAGAGAGACAGAGAGGAAGGAGAGGGGGAGGGGTGGAGAAGTAGATGGGTGCTTCTTCTGTGTGCTCTGACTGGGAATCGAACCCAGGAATCCTGCACACCAGGCCAATGCTCTACCACTGAGCCAACCAGCCAGGACCTAGGAATGCCCTTGTTGATCAAGCTACCCAAAAGAAAATTATATGGAGCAACCATGACAGACCGAGCAAGTCAGTCTCATACTATTCATCACCAGAACGCTGCAGCCCAGTGTAAACAGTTTCAACTTTCCCGGGAAGCAGCACGGAAGATTGGGAAATCCTGTCCAAGGGGTCCTATACTGCCCCTTCATTTGGAGTTAACCCTCAAGGACCCCTACCAGGACAACTTTGGCAGATGGATGTTACTCATATACCTTCATTTGGCAAACAGTCGTATGTCCACATTACAGTAGATACATATTCCGGATCTATAGTAACCTCTGTCAGAACAGGAGAGGCTGCTAAGCATGTTATAGCTCATTGTCTGTATGCATTGTTCTATTATTGGATTTCCTAAACTGGCTAAACTGAAAATGCTCCTGCATATGGAGCAAAAGCATTTACTGTATTTTGTCATGCTTACAATCTTTAAAGTTAAGGTATTATTAAAGTGTACTCAGCAAACATTTTAAGGTCAATTTAAAAAAAAAAATTTAGAAGGGGGTAGTCATATCCTGGAACTCCTACAGGTCTACCATATCATGCTTTTTACTTAAAAAAATTTTTTTTACATTTTTTTTGAATGCTGATGAACAAGAGACACCAAATCTTTTTTGCCTGCAAACTACTACCTTCTTTATTAGATCCAGCTAATAACACTGTTTTATCTTTTTCCAAATAGCTCCAGATATATGGAAAAGATTTACATAGGCGGATGGGGATCCTCAAACCCCTCAGCGAGATCTTCTAAGCATGGCTTTTAAGATACCTAGAGGCAGAAAAAGCCCAATAGAAATCAGGGGAACTATCAGCTTTTAGGATACACCCTTAAAAGGCTCCAACGCCCCAAAGAAGTCTCATAGGATGCCATCTGGGTCCTGCTTCAGTAGTGCAAAGGAAAGTCATTGAGCTAAAGCCTGCCAGGCTTACATGCCTCTGCTGTGAGGAACAGGGACACTGGAAGGTAGGCTTCCCCCTCACTCCTCTAAGGGAGGGTTCAGTCTCTTCCAGCCCTGCTCCAGCCACCTATGACCTAACCTTGCCCAGAATGCTGGGGTTTACCACTGAAGGCTGAAGGTGCCCAGGGCCGTCGGCCCCATCTATGACACTATGGACGAGCCTAGGGTATTTCTTCCAAGAAGCAGGTAAACTGATCTCATTTGCACAAGGGCCACTTAACTATGTTTTGCCTGAATAGTCAGGTTTTTTATTCTTCCCTCAAAGATCTCTGTTGTGGGTGTTGATAGTCCTATTTTCTGCTGCTTTGCTTAATATATAGTGTTTCCTTTATCCCTCCTACCTCAATGCCCCACTCATATTTCAGACTGGGACCTACTCCTAATTTAGAGCTCTCTTTCCCCCTTTTGCCAACTTCTATTATGAATCTACCTTTGCTACCCAGCTTAGTGTATCCCAAGGTTCTCTTTACCATGCCACAGTCGCAGAGCTCCAGGGAAGAGCAACCTGGTCTCATCTCTCCAGGCAGAGGAGAACAGAAGCTCCATATCCACGCATGCTGCAAATGGCTTTTCCAATCTACCTGAATCATTACCAGCTAGAAGCAGCGGTCATTGGTACTTGGACATGAGCTGCAAAGTATAGAATGGTGACAACAATTCCAGTGCCATGAGGACTTTTCCTGGATGTGGACTTTTCTGGACTCCTGCTCCCTGTGACAGCTCCTAACAGACTGAACTGGGGTTGGGTTGCATTTTTCAGGGATTTGGCATGGTGATGGGGCCAACTTGGACTTGGTGAACATGTTAAGGACACTACTCTTTTATGGATTCTTGCTGTATTGGCCAAAAGTTTGCTTAAGGGCTTTTAATCACTGTAAAAAAAATAGAAGACTGGATAAAGAAGATGAGGCACATATACACCATGGTATACTATTCAGCTAGAAGAAATGATGACATTGGATCACTTACAGCAGAATGGTGGAATCTTGATAACAGTATGCGGAGTGAAATAAGTGAATAAGAAAAAAACAAGAACTGCAGGATTCCATACATTGGTGGGACATAAAAATGAGACTAAGAGACATGGACAGGAGTGGGGTGGTTACAGGGGGTGGAGGGAGGGAAGGAGGGAGAGGGGGAGGGGGAGGGGTATAAAGAAAACTGGATATGGGTGATGGAGGACGATCTCTCTTTGGGTGATGGGTATGCAACAGAACTAAATGACAAGATAACCTGGAAATGTTTTCTTTGAATATATGTACCCTGATTTATTGATGTCACCCCATTATAATAAAAATTTATTTATTAAAAAAAAAGAATATTAGACAAGGCCTTGTTCACAATATAAAAACATATGTCAAATAAATTATTATTTTTAAAGTAGAGAGGAGGCACCATGTTTTATATGCTACTGTTTTCTAAAATTAATTGACTATTAAATGTATTGTTTGTCTAATTGTATTGTATATAATTAGGTAGTTCAAGGGAACAGAAATATAAATTGAATTGGTAAATGGCTAATTTTTCAACCTGGTTATAAAGAAGTTGTATTTTAGTAAAATATTGGAAAGCTGAGAGCAGAATTTCTTAAGGTGTAATATCCACACATCTATATTGACATTTTTAAACATACTGGCACACTGTCTGACCAGGCGGTGACGCAGTGGATAGAGCGTCAGACTGGGATGCATAAGACCCAGGTTCGAGACTCCCAGGTCGCCAGCATGAGCACAGGCTCATCTGGTTTGAGCAAAGTTCACCAGCTTGGACCCAAGGTCACTGGCTTGAGCATGAGAAGATAGACATGACCCCACGGTTGCTGGCTTGGGCTCAACGGTCACTGGATTAAAGCCCAAGGTCGCCAGTTTGAACCCAAGGTCGCTGGCTTGAGAAAGGGGTCACTTGCTCTGCTGTATGTAGCCTCCCTCTCCCTGTCAAGGCACATATGAGAAAGCAATCATTGAACAAGTAAGGTGATGCTTATGCTTCTCATCTCTCTCCCTTCCTGTTTGTCCCTATCTGTCCTTCTCTTTAAGTC